>NW_021825179.1:10000-12500 GCF_006345805.1 Octopus sinensis | reverse complement strand
TAAAGACAGAGGTGTACCGTTAATTTGTATTGTCTAGACACTGAGGCGACACACAAGCAATATGGCTGACATTATGATTCACTGGATATTGTGATGCGGTAATAAGAATATTTTAGCCGAGTCATTACCGATATCAACTGTAAGAAAATCGTATTTAAATCGTATTAGCTAAGTTAGGAAAGTTGGAGATACGGTGCAGCAGAAATTCTTAAAATGATTTTTGTTGGTAGAAAAACGATGTGGACTGGTAGAAATGAGTGTAGCATCTGTTAGTCACTTTACACACGTCTAGAGACTGATCATCACCTGGGTTCGATGTTACTTCGTACCAAGTTGATGTTAGTCGAGAGAAACCTACAGTCACAATTATTCCAGCTGCGTCCTGCACGCATTAAGAATTGAGTGTGATCGGAGGAGGACTCGCTTTCGAGTTCTAGTTGGTCAAGCAATGACAAAGAAGTTTTTTCTTTCCCTGAGAATGTGAGATATCGTTTTTAATATGGTGAATGTTATCAGCGAGTATCCCTTTGTAAACAGTTGTGAGAAAACTGATCATAGAATAAAAACATGATAGAAAGTGGTGGAAATGTAAATCGATAAATTAGCAAACGATATTACCGAATATCAAGAGCTACTTGTGTTTTATATTTAACACCCGGTACATATTAAAGTGCATTTCCTTTCACTCTCAATGAGATGCACTAAAACTTTCCCTAGACGAAGTAATTTCGTCCGAAACGCCAGAAATATCTTCCCTGAATGCTGTACCAGTTTAATTAATATTAACTTTAAATCATAGAATGCAGTTTTGATATAAACAGACCACTACTAGACTAATCTTCTGAGAGGTTTTTTTTTCTATCTCTGATCAAACTGACTTACACGACAATCATCTCACTTTTATGGAAGGGAAGTCTACGATATAAAACAGTTGAGTCATCATCTACAAATGTTAACGTTTTGTTGAGGTCCGCTGTATCACATGGTCAAATATTCATATTAATTCGAAAATCTCAGTATACTAGAAAGATGCATAAACTGATGCTTGATCAATACTAATTGGTACAAACAGATTAGATAAAATAATTATGCAAGCCTCTTTTTAGTGAAAATATTCCAACAAAGTTTTTAGTGACCGTGGAATAAAATAAACCAAATCTATATTGTTTAACTCATAGTCAGTGTTGATTGAGGGGGCGGTTTGGAATTTTATGGATCTCAACCGAGTTACGTTAACTGCATAGACCAATGTGTCCCTTCTTTATAATTCTAAACTATGAGATGAAAAAATTTAGCTGCTATGTCTAGCAGGTGTATCGGTTCTATCATAGGATCTTTGATAAACATCCATCCATCTCTATTTGTTAAAAACGATCGTTAATGCTATTTTCTCTTGCCGTGGCCAGAATATCTCAATGAGTGGGAAGCAACACGAGACATTCGAAGATTGTCGTCATTTCCCCGATTACTTATTAAAATTCTGGCGTCTTAAAACATTCCCAGAATTCGATGAGAACGTTACGGAGTTGGAAAACATCGCCGCCGCCAGATCACCACCACCACCACCACACCACCCACCACCACCACCACCACCACCACCACCACCACCACAACCACCACCATCACCACCACCACCACTACCACCAGTGCCACCACCACCAGTGCCACCACCACCACCACCCACCACCACCACCACCACCACCACCTCACCACCACCACCACCACCACCATAGACCTCTGAAAGACATCTTTCTCTCATATTAAAACTATAAAATGTATCATACAAGCTGTGGAAATATAAAGTGTCACAATTACATTCAGGTGGAGATGTTACACGCTGGAATTCTTACAGAGAATCTCAGAACAATATATTTGAACTATTGTTTATGTTTCAATATATTCCGTTTATTTGTCATCAAACTTTGCCCGTCGCTCCGCTTCTCTTTCTAAACACACTCATATATATACATGTGGCTGTGTGGTAAGAAGCTTGCTTCCCAACCACATCGTTTAGGATTCGGTCCCACTGCGTGGCACCTTGGGCAAGTGTCTACTAATATTGGATCGGACCAACCAAAGTCTTGTGAGAGGATTTGGTAGACGGAAACTGAAAGAAGCACGTCGTATATATATATATATATATATATATGTGTGTGTGTGTGTGTGTGTGTGTGTGTGCGCGTGTATATGTGGGCGTGTTTGTCTCCCACCACAGCTGGAAAACGATGCTGGTGTGTTTGCGTCCCCGTAACTTAGCGGTTCGGTAAAGAGACCGATACAATAAGTACCAGACTAAAAAAAAATAAAAGTACCGAGAGCGATTCATTGGACTAAAATTTCTTCAAGATGATGCCCCAGCATGGCCGCAGTCTAATGACTGAAACAAATAAAAGATAGGAGATAAAAGATATGTATATATATATATATATATACTCATCCAAAATGGAGACGAGTACCAACATTTCCATGTGGCATGTTAGCATAAGTGTGAAGATCTTTT
>NW_021825179.1:0-5000 GCF_006345805.1 Octopus sinensis | reverse complement strand
AGGAATGGCAAATAGCCAGAAAAGGAAGGAGGAAAAGGAGCAAAAAAAAAAAAGAACAAAATCCAATACAAACGCAAACAAAGCAGGGAAATATACATCTCCTGAAGACATCTCAAACCCTACTACAAACAATATCAACGCCACAAAAATATATACAAAGAATATGCTCACAGCCATAGACACCAAAAACACAGAGTTGATGAAATATATCAACACAAACACAAACATTACAGAAAACGACATTAAAACGAACAACCACCCACACACAACACCACCAGAACACATAAAAATTTATCACATATCACCAACATTGCACCACACTCTAAAGTCCCTCTATCCCAATGCGGTAGGGGGATGTCATAAATATTTATGCAAAAAAATGTATAACAGCCTCCTTGATGAAAAATCAAAGGATGAGACAAATCTTTCGAAAGGTAAGTAACTCTCCTTTCCTTTCGCTTGTGTTTTAAAGCACACAACTCAATAGGATCATGGTCAAGATTGGTTGTGTGAATGCGCGTGGCTTGGGGTCCCCTTGGAAACAAGGGTACCTTTTAAATGACATCGAGTCACATAATTTGGGAATCATAGCAATAAGTGAGACCAGACTCCATGAACCACGGGCCCTAAAGTCCATGTTTGGCGGAGAGTTTAACATATATTTTTCTCCCTGTCTGCCAAGAATGGGCGGTAGTGGCACGGTGGTACTTTTTCGCAAGAGTCTGGATCTCGAAGTGAAGAAGATATTCGTAGGCCCGGAGGGTAGACTGGTTGTCCTGGATGTCGACGGCAGCGATGGGTGCGCTTTTCGACTCCTGGCAATCTATGCACCGCTTTTAACAGGTTGGCCGGATCTCTTTCGACGTCTAAAAGTATTTCTGGGAACGTCTCGTCCTTTACTTTTAGTGGGGGATTGGAATGCTATCTTGGACACGCATCTAGACTACGTGGGAAGAGACGAAAATAGACGGGGATGTAAATGCCTCAGAGACCTGCTCAGACGCTTTCAACTTTCTGACAGGTACCGACTCGACTATCAAAATGTGCCAACGTGGACATGGAGCAACCGCATTGGGTCGTCGAGATCGTATCTAGATAGGATACTATGCAGGACAGCAGATAGGGATAGCTTAGGATGGCCACAGTTCCACATAGTCAGCTACACAGATCACAAACTTGTGACGTGTACGCTAGAATTAGATAAGGCACATAGGCAGGGTCCCGGTTACTGGAAATTGAATCGCGTCTTTCCCATCGAGACAGGTTTTCAGAAACCGAATTAGCACACTAGTAAAGAGGGCTTTGACGGGAGCCATCATCAACAACAAATGGTGGTTTGCCCTCAAGAGAGCAGTAAAAGCAGAAGCCATTAGGTATAGCAAGGCACCAGCCATAGATAGAAATAGAGTTGAGGATGAGCTAGTTAAGAAGTTAGAAGAGGCAATAAGAAGCGGCATCACATCCGACGTTTTGGCGGCGAGGTTGGCCCTCGACCAACACTTCAACGCCAAACACGAAAGGTGTGCTTTCAGGGCTAGGATGCGTGCTCTAAGTATGGAAGGTGTTGGAGCTGCGAGAGAGGCCCAGGTGGTCGAGGTGCAACGAGGCAACAAAGCCACCATTCGGTCCCTGGTAGATGAACAGGGACGCGAGTTGCTCGAGCCGAGCAAGATGTGCGAGGCGTTTCAGCAGCATTTTGCCCGACTGTTAGGGAGGAGTGGCGAGCGAGAACGCAGGTTGGACTCCAGGTTGGACTCCTGCCACGACTCTCGACAAGAGAGGCGGAGTGCTGCGAAGGTGCCATCACGGCAGCGGAAGTGAGGGATGCGATGGCAGGATGCTCAAGGGACAAATCGCCGGGTTTGGATGGTCTGCTCTACGACCTTTACAATTGTATGCCAGACTTGTTTGGAGACGTCTTAGCAGTGGTGTACTGCAACTGGCAGCAGAACGGAAGCATACCCAGTTTTGTGAGCCGAGGAGCCGTAACCCTGCTAAAGAAAGATCTAAACAAAGGGGACATTATAGATAACTATAGGCCAATCACTCTGCTCAATGCAGACTTGAAAATTTTGGCCAAGGTGTTAGCCAAGAGGTTGGCACTTGTCATCGAGAAACTGGTCGACAAGGCGCAAACGTGCGCCGTGCTGGGCCGGAGCATCCACAACAACCTCCATCTGATGCGCTACATCATAGACAGGGTAGCTAAGGAACCTGGCATGGGTGGGGCGCTGATCAATTTGGATCAATCTAAAGCTTCCAATAGGGTAGACCATCGATACTTGGAGGCTGTCCTCATAGCGGCCGGCTTCGGTCCCATATTCCGCGGCTGGATGGCGTCGAAACCGTTCTGCACGCACTTCTGCAGTGTCCAACCATTTCCAACCTGTGGGCTTATGTCGAACGACTGCTTTCACGTGTGGGACGAGTCGGTTTATCAGCCGAGTCTATCGTCAATATCGTCACGCCTCCTTCTTTCAAACGGGAAGGAAGAGGTATTTTTATAATACTTGTGGCTATGGCGAAAGAATGTATCTGGTGGACGTGTCTGAAAGGATTAGAGACAAACACTTTACTCTCTTGTCGATCTCTCATCAACTTCTTCAAGTATCACTTGAAAAGGAAAGTGAGAGTAGAGAGGGAAGTTTTGTTTAGCGACTGTTTCAAAAGATGGGTAAATGTAGCAAGAATGGCACGTATGAATGACGAAGCCACCTCGAACATGAGCCTATGAACCGTAAAAATTTAATACAGAGGGTTACTTATTTGTATATACATGTTAATGTGTGACGTAATTGCCCGAGGTTACTGTGGTCTTTTCGTATGCTTTTCTTTCCACAGATAAACCTTCCCATTTTTTGGGAACTCTTTGTACTATTTCGACATTTTTTGCATATATCCCCAACGATTTCGATCCATTTTGATCGTTGTACCTATTTTTTTACTTTCTTTTCGCCCCCCCCCCCCCTCGAAAAGAAAAACTCCGAAAAGCAACTTCACTTCAGAGAACATGGAGAAAATATGCTCTCTCATGGTATAAGGTGTAGCAATAGTATATCTGCCCAGTGCTTCCTTTTAACCTAAACTCGAACTTGATCCGGTAAGACTAATTCTTTACTATGCAAAAGAGTCTCGCCATTGTAGATCTTTCCAAGATTTTGTTTGATATAAATAGCGGCAATCACATCCAAATTATCGCACTCACAGCCCTGCACCCAACACAATCAATACTTCAACTGCATCCCACGTGGAGCCTCACAAACCCACACCCCACATCAGATATTCATATGTCAATAAGGGGCCAGGAATCTACTACATTTTGAAGCTACACTGATTTATTGTTATCCATAATTAATATTCCATTTTCTAATTATTTGCATTGGTTCCTGATAAACTTTTGTTTATCCTGTTGTTATCTGCACTCCACATGTATGGTGTACCTGCAAACCAATGCCTGGGGATAAGACGGGTAACGGATACCGATAGTATATATGGATATCTTATCCCTTAGTCGGTTACTGTAACCGCTAACACACACACGCACACACATATATAATGTATACATACACACAGACATATTTATATATATATATATGCATATATATGTATATATATGTATACATATATATATAAATGCATATATGTATATATATATATATGTGTGTATATGTACATACATATATATACCTATATCTCTCTCTCTCGCCCTCTCTTTCTCTCGCTCTCTCTGTCTCTCTATATATACATACATACATACATATATATATATATATAAACATGGATCGTAGTTATCCTTATATATACACACACACAGAAAGAAAACACACACACATATAAGTGTATGTGTGTGTGTGTACATGCACGAAACTTTCTGTACATATACAGTTAGTAAAATTGTGCAATATAGATAGATATAAATACTCACACACTTACATATGCACACACACACACACACACACACACACACACACACACACACACACACACACACACACGTGTATTTATCTAAACACTCCAGTCTAATATATATTCTCTAAGTATACATGCCGTTTGATGCCACTTCAAGTTCGAAGGTTGTTCATTCACTCAATTAGACGGCCATGCTGGTTGATAACAGAGTAATTTGTTATCACGTGATTCGTTGAGTTTTCGTCAACTTTAAAGGAATATCACGAACGCTACTAGGCGCTTAAACATGTCTGTCTGTCTGTCTGTCTGTCTATCTATCT
This sequence comes from Octopus sinensis, assembly GCF_006345805.1. Taxonomy (NCBI): domain Eukaryota; kingdom Metazoa; phylum Mollusca; class Cephalopoda; order Octopoda; family Octopodidae; genus Octopus; species Octopus sinensis. Next base: position 771 of record NW_021825179.1, on the reverse strand, counting down.
ATCTATCTATCTATCTATCTATCTATTTCCTTTTCTTTCTCTCTCTTCCCTCTCTCTCTATTTATCTATCGCTAAATCTGTGTGTGTGTGGGTGGGTGTAGGTGTCTATCTGTCTATCTCCCTCTCCGTCTCGCTCTCTCTTGCTATATAATGGAATACACCCCACCCGACACACACATCGTGTGCTGTTTTGTTGATCAACAGAAAAAGTACTCAATGCGGTGTAATACTATGTAAATTATTTCATATATACATAGTATTTAAATGTGAGCTACTACAAAAAGTTTCATGCCTTTAACAATACAATCGACGGATGAGCTTTATTAAGTGCCTTGTAATCCTTGGGGAATCTTTCTCGTTTGATGTATGTATGTATGTATGTATGTATGTAGGGAGAGTTTACGAAAAAAACAAAAGACGAAGGCAGGTGGTGTACAAAACAAACAGATGTATTAGTATAACGCTCAAGAATAGAAAAAAGGATTTTACGTTTCGAGCCTACGCTCTTCTACAGAAAGAGACAGAAAAAACAAGGAGAGAAAAAATGTGTGTAGTGGTTAACGATCTATCATGTATGTATGTATGCATGTATGTATGTGCGTGTGTATGTATGTATGTGTGTAAGTATGTGTGTGTGTATGTATGTGTGCATGTATGTATGTGCGTTTGTATGTATGTATGCGTGTATGTATTTGTGTATGTATGCGTGTATGTATTTGTGTATGTATGCGTGTATGTATTTGTGTGCGTGTGTGTATGTATGTATGCGTG
>NW_021825178.1:7500-16355 GCF_006345805.1 Octopus sinensis | reverse complement strand
TTCATTTCCGTCTAACCAAATCCACTCAAGGTATTGGTCGGCCCGGGGCTATAGCAGAAGACAGTTGCCCAAGATTCCACGGAGTGGGACTGAACCTGGAACCATGTGGTTGGTTAGCAAGCTAACTTACCACACAGCCACTCCTACACCTATATATATATATACGACGACGGGCTTCTTTCAGTTCCGTCTACCCAAATCCACTCACAAGGCTTATAATATATATATATATATATAGATATATAATATATACTCTTTTACTCTTTTACTTGTTTCAGTCATTTGACTGCGGCCATTCTGGAGCACCGCCTCCGTAGTCGAGCAAATCGACCCTTGGACTTATTCTTTTTAAGCCCAGTCTCTTTTGTGACGGGCCGTAAACACAAAGCATCGGTTGTCAAGCAATGCTAGGGGGACAACCACAGACCACACACTGATATAATATACATATATACGACAGGCTTCTTCAGTTTCCGTCTACCAAATCCACTCACAAGGCTTTGGTCGGCCCGAGGCTCTAGCAGAAAACACTTGCCCAGATGCCACGCAGTGGGACTGAACCCGGGAACCATGTGGTTGGTAAGCAAGCTACTTACCACACAGCCACTCCTGTTCCCTATATATATGTTATTTTATTTTTACTTGTTTAAGTCATTTGACTGCGGCCATGCTGGAGCACCGCCATTTTAATCGAGCAACTCGACCCCGGACTTATTCTTTGTAAGCCCAGTACTGATTCTATCGGTCTCTTTTGCCGAACCGCTAAATGACGGGGACGTAAACACACCAGCATCGGTTGTCAGGCAATGCTAGGGGACAAACACAGACACACAAACCACACACACATAACATATTACATATATACGACGGGCTTCTTTCTTTCTGTCTACCAAATCCACTCACAAGGCTTTATTTTATTTCATTTCATTTCATTTGGGTTTGAGTCCATGCTCAGGCCAAGTCGAAGACTCCACCCTCAGAGTCTGGTGTGGTTGCCAGGTTGTATTCTCTGCTTAATTTTGACATGTGTAGGAGCGAGTTTGAGTCAGTTTGTGCTCGTTGTGTATATCCTGGAGATGGGGTTCATCTCTAATGGTGCTTAAGTATCTATCCAGCTGCAATTTGAATGATTCCACACTGCATCCTGATAGATTTCTGACATGTACCGGAATGGAGTTGAACAGTTGTGCTCCTCGAACCAACAGACTTGATTCTCGCAGGGTTTTTGCTGCCTGGCCAGCCTTTTTGTTGATTGGTGGTAGCTGGCAGCGTCTTCCGTGGCGCAGTGAGTGGTAGGTTTTGATACCAAAGTTTGGCACCTTCTGCTCTATCATTTTCCAAATGTATATAATTCGGTATCGCTCAAATCTTCTTTCTATTGAGTACATCCTCAAGGTTTTGAGTCTTTGCCAATAGTCCAGGTCCCTCGTTTCTGAGAAGTATGAGGTAAAATTTCTTTGGAGCGATTCTATCTTAGATAGTTGGCCCTTTGTTGTTGGTGACCACAACTGAGAACAGTAGTCAATCCTCGGAAGTATCATACTGTTCCAGGGGTTTTTCATTGTTGAGGTATCTCTTGATTTGAAGGTGCGCAAGATCCACCCGCTGTACTTTCTTGCAGTAAGACAGACTGAGTCAAGGTGTTTCTGAATTTTAGGTTGGTTCCCATGTGGATGCCTAAATCTTTCACATACTGTTTTTCCATTATTTGTTGTCCTGATGGGTTTCTTGTAGTTTTGTATTTTTCAGATCTTGATCTGTTCCGTAGCGAATTAGTTCAAACTTCTTATCATTGAACAACATGTTGTTTGTTTCCTGCCATTTATATATGGTGGTCAGGTCCTTTTGTAAGGCCTCTGTATCCACCTCGTCTTTGATTTGTCTCATGACCCTGGTGTCATCAGCAAAGGATGAGACGTTGCTGTTGTATCTTCATCTATGTCAGAGATGAGGATGAGAACAGGATTGGGCCGAGTACTGTACCCTGAGGAACACTGCAGGTGATGGTGTTGAATGGGTTCCATTCACAGTGACTGTTTGAGTTCTATTTGTAAGGAACTCATGTATCCATGTACCAACTTTTCCTCCTCCTACTCCTAGCTTTCGAAGTTTGTGACCCAGGATGCCATGATCTACCTTGTCAAATGCCTTGGCAAAGTCGAGGTAGATAACATCTGTGTTGTTATCCATTCTCTAGATTTTCTAGGATTTGGTCATGGTGTGCCAGTAGTTTGGAAAGGCATGATCTACCTAACCTGAATCCATGCTGGTTGCAATTCATCAGATTGTTGGATTCCAGGAACTCAACCAGTTTTCCACGAACTATTCTTTCGAAGACCTTGATAATGTGTGATGTCAGTGAGATTGGTCGGTAGTTCTTTGGTTTTGATTTGCTGTCCCCTTTATGTATTGGAGTTATGTGTGCTTCTTTATATGTATTTGGTATTTTGCCATTCTCCATAGATTCCCTCCATATCATGTAAAGGGGTTTCGACAATTGTACCTTGCAGTTTTTAAGTATCATGGCATTGAAACCGTCAGGCCCCGCAGCCGAGTGCATGGAGAGCTTGTCTATGGCTCTTGCTATGTCTTCTGGGTTGAAATCAATGTCGGATAGGGTAGGTTTAGTATGGTCGATATCCTTGAAGAATTTTCCTGGGTCATGGATCTTCATGGTTTTAGATGGCTCACTGAAGACACTTTCATACTGTTGACCCAACATTTCTGCCATTTCAATAGGGTTATTCACTACATCCCCCATTTGTGTCTCTGGAGAGGTCCTATTGTTGACTTGGTGTTCGAGTATTTCTTTGCAAAACTGTAGAAACATTTTGGATTTTTCTTGATGTTTTCTATGGCTCTTCTTTTCTGCATTGTTACGTTCTTCATCATAGTGTTGTTTTAGATTGTCTTCTAATCTGTATATTTGGTCAAGGACTTTCTGTAATTCATGTTTTGATGTCAGCTTAGATGTTTTGTTTCTTAGTCTTGACCTTTTGCGCATCAGGATCTTTCGCTCCCTTGGTACAGGTTTTTTGTGGACTTGGTTTTCTTTAGAGGAACATTTTTTTCACATATTTCTTCGATCTTGTTTAAGAATTTCTTGTGTTTATCTGGCCCAGTAAGGTAGAGATCCCAGTCAATGATTTGTAACTGGTTGTTAATAGTTTCCCAATTTGCCTGGTGATAATCATACCTGCATAGCTTTGGCATGTCCTTTTGTTTAAGAGTTGTGGCATTGGGCTCATTACCAATGTGTAAATGCATTTCAATAATATTGTGGTCTGAAAGGATTGTTGGGGTTGAGTGAAGGTCAAATAGCGTGTCCTCGTTGTTGGTGAAAACCAAGTCGATCGTATTATTATTTCTTGTTGCTTCTGTCATCATTTGTTTGAGGTATAATTTCTCTGTGACTTCCAACAGTTTGGCTGCCTGTATTTGTTCAGCTTTTGTCCCCAGTTTTAGTATGTGTCCATGTGGCCAGATGATGTTAGGGAAGTTGAAGTCACCAAGGAGGATAATGTCTGGCATTGGACTTGCCATGTTTCCCAGAATTTGTTGGAGCTTCGTCAGTGGCTCAGTGAAGGATAATGTTGGGCTGTTTGGCGGTCTGTACATTATTGTTACAACTGTATTAAGTTGGATGATTTTTATGCACAGCAGGCTGCAGTAGGCATTTGATTCGTTGACAAGTTCTATGCATGCATAGGTATCATGGATATACATGATAACGCCCCCATGGGATCTGCCTTGTCTATCACATCTGGAGATGTTGAATTGTGATTTCGCTGTTGCGGATGTTTTCGTTGAGATGACTTTCAGTAATTCCAATTATTTTTGAGTTGTTTTCTCTTGCTAATTCTTCCAAGAAAGGGACTTTACACTGTTTTGTTTTCGGATAAAGACCCTGGATATTTGCTGTTATTATGCTTTGTTGTACCGGATACATCTGCCCTATTTTGTGCAAGACTGTTGTAGTTTCTGGACTGTGCTGACTGGATATTCGGTCTGCTGGGCTGTCTGTATTTGTTGTATGTGCCCTGTAAGTCCAGGTGTCAGCCTTTGTATCAATGTTGCCTGGTTTTGCTGAGTCGTCCTGTATGGAGTACAGCTGTTGTTGTAGTTGGTAGATTATGCCTAAAAAATTCTTTCATTCATTACTATATCGAATTTCTTCGAGTTGGGTTTGTTACAGCTGATGTATGCAATTGAGTAGCATGATTTTCATTCACTGTTGAGCCATGACCTGGGTTCCGCATTTTTGGGAAATGGTTTTCATACCCTGCTGAGCTTGGTCCAGGTGGGTGGTTCAGTAGTTTTTATGCGAATTGTACCTTTCCGGTGCATAAATTTGCAATTCTCAACCAAAACATTCTTTTTTTTCTCAGCGAATTGCGGCACATCTTTGGGTGAAGGAGTTCCATTCCCGGCCATTTTGGCATCCTTTTTTTTCGATCAGTACCGAAGTTGATATATGGTCTGCATGGTTTGGGTGACTGTACATGCACCCTGTACCTGAAAGACCATGTTTGCACTTGTTGCGCCTGTAATGGATACATACTGGCCTTCCTTCATTTGAGCGTTTGCTCTGGATCTGTTTCTTTTCGTGGGAAGTTTGGTCTTTTTCTGCAGGATCTCCTGTTTCTTGTTTTGTAGGTGTTTGCATGTCATTGTCTTCATTCTTGTCATTTACAAGAGGCACTTGGATGGCCTGTGTGTGGCAGGATTTATTTGCCATGTGTGGCAGGATTTATTTGCCAGGATTTATTTGCCATTTATATATATATATATATACTCTTTTACTCTTTTACATGTTTCAGTCATTTGACTGCGGCCATGCTGGAGCACCGCCTTTAGTCGAGAAACTCGACCCCGGGACTTATTCTTTTGTAAGCCCAGTACTTATTCTATCAGTCTATTTTGCCGAACCGCTACGTTACGGGGACGTAAACACACCAGCATCGGTTGTCAAGCTATGTTGGGGGGACAAATACACACACACAATCACACACACACACACACACACACACACAACACACACACACACACACATATATATAAATACATATATACGACGGGTTTCTTTCAGTTTCCCTCTACCAAATCCACTCACAAGGTTTTGTTCAGCACAAGGCTTTAGTAGAAGATACTTGCCCAAGGTGCTACGCCGTGGGACTGAACCCGGAAACATGTGGTTGGTAAGCAATATACTTACCACACAACTACTCCTTTGCCCATATACATATATACGACGGGCTTCTTTCAGTTTCCGTCTACCAAATCCACTCACAAGGTTTTGTTCAGCCCAAGGCTATAGGTGAATATACTTGCCCAAGGTGCCACGCATTGGGACTGAACCCGGAACTATGTGGTTGGTAAGCAAGCTACTTACCACACAGCCACTCCTACGACTATACTACACATAGGTATACTTGATAGACATTAATATCCCATGTGTAATAATTGTATATTTCTTTATTGCCCACAAGGGCTAAACATAGAGGGGACAAACAAGGACAGACAAAGGGATTAATTCGATTATATTGACTCCAAGCGTGACTGGTACTTTATTTATCGACCACGAAATGATGAAAGGCAAAGTTGATCTTGGCGGAATTTGAACTCAGAATGTAACAGCAGACGAAATACCTATTTCTTTACTACCCACAAGGGGCTAAACACCGAGAAGACAAACAAGGACAGACAAACGGATTAAGTCGATTATATCGACCCCAGTGCGTACTGCGTAACGGTACTTTATTATCGACCCTGAAATGATGAAAGGTAAAGTCGACCTCGGCGGAATTTGAACTCAGGACGTAAACAAGACGAAATACCTATTTCTTTACTACCCACACAGGGGCTAAACACCGAGAAGACAACAAGGACAGACAACGGATTAAGTCGATTATATCGACCCCAGTGCGTAACTGGTACTTTATTTATCGACCCTGAATGATGAAAGGTAAAGTCGACCTCGGCGGAATTTGAATTCAGGACGTAACAGTAGACGAAATACCTATTTCTTTACTACCCACAAGGGCTAAACACCGAGAAACAAACAAGGACAGACAAACGGATTAAGTCGATTTTATCGACCCCATTGCGTAACTGGTACTTTATTTATCGACCCTGAAATGAAAAGGTAAAGTCCAACCTCGGCGGAATTTGAACTCAGGACGTAACAGCAGACGAAATACATATTTCTTTACTACCCACAAGGGGCTAAACACCGAGAAGACAAACAAGGACAGACAACGGGATTAAGTCGATTACATCGACCCCAGTGCGTAACTGTACTTTATTTATCGACCCTGAAATGATGAAAGGTAAAGTCGACCTCGGCGGAATTTGAATTCAGGACGTAACAGCAGACGAATACCTATTTCTTTCGTTACTACCCACAAGGGCTACTAACACCGAGAAGACAAACAAGGACAGACAAACGGATAAGTCGATTATATCTCGAGCCCAGTGCGTAACTGGTACTTTATTTATCGAACCTGAAATGATGAAAGTAAAGTCGACCTCGGCGGAATTTGAACTCAGGACGTAACAGCAGACGAAATCCTATTTCTTTACTACCCCACAAGAGGCTAACAACCGAGAAGACAAACAAGGACAGACAAACGGATTAAGTCGATTTTATCGCCCTAGTGCTTAACTGGTACTTTATTTATCGACCCTGAAATGATGAAAGGTAAAGTCGACCTCGCGGAATTTGAACTCAAACGTAATGATTTGAAATATTATCTTTTTCTTTTCTTTATACAGGACTTGATTGAACACATGCTTCAGGTAGATCCAGAAATGAGGTTTCCGCTGCCGAGGTTTTTACCGACCTTGGGTTGCTGTGAGTTTATTAGAACCTTTTTTGAGATACAGTTTTCCGTGGTAAGAGAGAGGAGGGAAAGAGAGAGAGAAAGAGAGAGAGAAGAGAGAGAGGAGAGGGAGAGAAAGAGAGAGAGAAGAGAGAGAGAAAGAGAGACAGAAAAAGGGAGAAAAAAGAGACGAGAGAGGGGAAGAAAAGAGGAGAAAGAGAGAGGAAAGAGAGAAGAAAGGAGAGAGAGAAAGAGAGAGAGAGAAAGAGAGTGGAGAGGACGAGAGAGGAGAGAAAAAAAAAGGGGAGAGAAAGAGAGAAAGAAGGGAGAGAAGAAAGAGAGAGAGAAAGGAGAGAAGAGAAGAGAGAGAGAAAAAGGGGGAGAAAGAGAGAGAGAGAGGAGAGAGAAGAGGGAGAGACGGGGAGAAAGATAGATTTAAAGAGAGAGAGAAAGAGAGAGAGAGAGAGAAAGAAGAGAGAGAGAAAAAAGAGAGAAGAGAATAGAGAGAGAGAGAAAAAAATGGAGATGCAAAGAGAGAGAGATTGGAAGAGAAAAGAGAGAGAGAAAGAAAGAAAGAGAGAGTTAAAGAGAGAAAGAGAGAGAGAGAGTAGACGAGAGAGAGAAAAGGGAGAGAAAGAGAGAGAGAGGAGAGAAGAAAAGAGAGAGAGAAGAGAAGAGAGAAAAGAGAGAGAGAAAGAGAGAAGAGGGGAGATAGAGAGAGGGTGAGAGATAACTAGAGAAGACAGAGAAGAGAGAGAAAGGAGAGAGAGGAGGGAAGAGAGAATAGCGCGCGTCTACGATAAATCTACGATTTAAGAAAAAAAAAATACCATCATTTTTTCCCTTTTTAATGCATTTTTTTTTGCTATTATTTTGGCTATAACTTTCTAAAATGCTATATGGTTATTTCCCTTACAAAACCCGAGCAACGCCGGCGATAACTTCATAACGAGCCCTTCTGGGTATTAGCGCGCGTCTACGATAAGTCTACGATTTAAAAAAAAATTACCATAATTTTTTCCCATTTTTAATGCATTTTCTTGCTATTTTTTCGCTATAACTCTCTAAAAATGCTTATATAGTTATTTCCCTTACAAACCCGAGCAACGCCGGGCGATACTGCTAGTCTTTATATATAAAAGTGAGGTTGTGTGCTGTCTGTCTCATGCGATTTAGATTCCTAACTACTCCCACATTTTGCGGTGCAGTGTAACCAAAACCGGGTATCTTATAGTCGTGATTCATATCGAGCACTTCTGGGTATTAACGCGCGTCTACGATGAGTCTACGATTTTTAAAGCAATTTACCATCATTTTTTTCATTTCAATGCATTTTTTCGTTATTATATAAGGGAAGTAACTCTCTAAAAATGTCTACGATGAGTCTACGATTTTTAAAACAATTTACCATCGTTTTTTTTCATTTTAATGCATTTTTTCGTTATTATATAAGGGAAGTAACTCACTAATAATGTGTACGATGAGCCAACGATTTAAAAAAAATTTACCATCGTTTTTCCCCATTTTTAATGCATTTTCTTGCTATTTTTTGGCTATAACTCTCTAAAAATGCTTATATGGTTATTTCCCTTACAAACCCGAGCAACGCCGGGCGATACTTCATAACGAGCCCTTGTGGGTATTAGCGCGCGTCTACGATAAGTCTACGATTTTAAAAAAATTACCATAATTTTTTCCCATTTTTAATGCATTTTCTTGCTATTTTTTCGCTATAACTCTCTAAAAATGCTTATATGGTTATTTCCCTTACAAACCCGAGAATGCCGGGCGATACTTCATAACAAGCCCTTCTGGGTATTAGCGCGCGTCTACGATAAGTCTACGATTTAAAAAAAATTACCATCATTTTTTCCCATTTTTAATGCATTTTCTTGCTATTTTTTGGCTATAACTCTCTAAAAATGCTTATATGGTTATTTCCCTTACAAACCCGAGCAACGCCGGGCGATACTTCATAACGAGCCTTCTGGGTATTAGCGCGCGTTCTACGATAAGTCTACGATTTTAAAATAA
>NW_021825178.1:0-2500 GCF_006345805.1 Octopus sinensis | reverse complement strand
TAGTACATACGCGGCAAAAGAGACCGATAGAATAAGTACTGGGCTTACAAAGAATAAGTCCCAGGGTCGATGCTGTGTGTTTACGTCCCCGTCACCTAGCGGTTCGGCAAAAGAGACCGATAGAATAAGTACTGGGCTTACAAAGAATAAGTCCCAGGGTCGATGCTGGGTGTTTACGTCCCCGTCACTTAGCGGTCGGCAAAAAGAGACCGATAGAATAAGTACTGGGCTTACAAAGAATAAGTCCCGGGGTCGATGCTGGTGTTGTTTACGTCCCCGTCACTTAGCGGTTCGGCAAAAGAGACCGATAGAATAAGTACTGGACTTACAAAGAATAAGTCCCAGGGTCGATGCTGGTGTGTTTACGTCCCCGTCACTTAGCGGTTCGGCAAAAGAGACCGATAGAATAAGTACTGGGCTTACAAAGAATAAGTCCCAGGGTCGATGCTGGTGTGTGTTACGTCCCCGTCACTTAGCGGTTCGGCAAAAGAGACCGATAGAATAGTACTGGGCTTACAAAGAATAAGTCCCAGGGTCGATGCTGGTGTGTGTACGTCCCCGTCACCTAGCGGTTCGGCAAAAGAGGCCGATAGAATAAGTACTGGGCTTACAAGAATAAGTCCCAGGGTCGATGCTGGTGTGTTTACGTCCCCGTCACTTAGCGGTTCGGCAAAAGAGACCGTTAGAAAAGTACTGGGCTTACAAAGAATAAGTCCCAGGGTCGATGCTGGTGTGTTTACGTCCCCGTCACTTAGCGGTTCGGCAAAAGAGACCGATAGAATAAGTACTGGCTAACAAAGAATAAGTCCCGGGGTCGATTTGCTCGACTAAAAAGGCGGTGCTCCAGCATGGCCGCAGTCAATGACAAGTTGAAACAAGTAAAAGAGTAAAAGAGTATATATATATATAAAGCCTTGTGAGTGGATTTGGTAGACGGAAACTGAAAGAAGCCTGTCGTATATATGTATATATATATATAAGTGTGTGTGTCTGTGTTTGTGTGTCTGTGTTTGTCCCCCCCCTAGCGTTACTTAGCGGTTCGGCAAAGAGAGACCGATAGAATAAGTACTGGGCTTACAAAGAATAAGTCCCGGGGTCGATTTGCTCGGCTAAAGGCAGGCGGTGCTCCAGCATGGCCGCAGTGAAATGACTGAAACGAATTTTTTTTTCATTAAAAAAATGGAATTGAAACAGTTTTACGTTTTTTATTGCTTTTTTATTTATTTTTTTATTTGTCGTTTTTTTGTTTTTTTTTTGCAGTCGACTGCTCTCGATAAAGGGTCCAAGTACTTCCGGGGCCGCGGAGCCTTTACTGTGCACCCGAAACAGGACGAAGTCTTTTAAGCTCCACCAATGTTCCTTCCACATCTACTTTTATTGAATTTTCATTGAAACACAACAACAACAACAACACAACAACAACAACAACAACAACAACAACAACAACAACAACAACAACAACAACAACAACAACAACAAGCACAAAGCTATTTGAATTCTCGACGACTCCAGCAATAGCAAGAACACTAAAAAAAAAACTGCAGCGGATTCGTGGTCGGAGGATCGCGGTTTCGATTCCCAGACCGGGCGTTGTGTGTGTTTATTGAGCGAAAACGCCTAAAAGCTCCACGAGGCTCCGGCAGGGGTCGGTGGCGACCCCTGTTGTACTCTTTCACCACAACTTTTTCTCGCTCTTACTTCTGTTTCTGTTGTACCTGTATTTCAAAGAGCCAGCCTATATATATATACCATGTGGAGGCGCAATGGCCCAGTGGTTAGGGCAGCGGACTCGTGGTCGGAGGATCGCGGTTTCGATTCCCAGACCGGGCGTTGTGTGTGTTTATTGAGCGAAAACGCCTAAAAGCTCCACGAGGCTCCGGCAGGGGGTGGTGGCGACCCCTGTTGTACTCATTTGCCACAACTTTCTCTCACTCTCTCTTTCTGTTTCTTGGGTAACGTCCCGTCCTGCTGGGGTGGGGGTCACATACGCCACAGAAACCGGGAAACCCAGGCCATGAGCCCGGCTAGGCTTGAAATGGGCGAATTTATTTTGTGGAGGCGCAATGGCCCAGTGGTTAGGGCAGCGGATTCGTGGTCGGAGGATCGCGGTTTCGATTCCCAGACCGGGCGTTGTGTGTGTTTATTGAGCGAAAACACCTAAAAGCTCCACGAGGCTCCGGCAGGGGTCGCTGGCGACCCCTGTTGTACTCTTTCTTCTGTTGGCCTGCTCGCCTAGCCAGCGGGGTGGCGTCATTCGAAGGCTTAAACAATGCGAAGGGCATTGTGACCAGCGATGTGTAACAACATCTGATAGCCTGGTCGATCACGGTGATATATATATATATATATATCTTGAGGCGCAATGGCCCAGTGGTTAGGGCAGCGGATTCGTGGTCGGAGGATCGCGGTTTCGACCGGGCGTTGTGTGTGTTTATTGAGCGAAAACACCTAAAAGCTCCACGAGGCTCCGGCAGGGGTCGGTGGCGACCCCCTGTTCTAT
>NW_021825177.1:15000-16117 GCF_006345805.1 Octopus sinensis | reverse complement strand
TCCGAATGTTGTAAGTTTTCAAACTTTGGGAAAGGAAACAACTGGTTCCTCCCCCCACATTCCTGTAGACGTGCGAGGCAGGAAATTTCACTGACAGAGATACGGGGAGGGAAAGCAGTACTAGAGCGGAGAGGTTACGGAAACGTCTTGGCCATTTCGAATCGTATAAGAAACGAACACGTCCACGAAAATCATCAATAACACTATGCACCCCGGCCTTCAAAGAACACCCACACATGCACAGACATATGCATAGATAGAGATACGTAGGTGTGTAACCGAGAGCACCGTATAACAGGGGGTTGGGTTAAACATCATGAAATATATAATCTTTACACGTGTTTCGCCAACGTATACAAGTATATTGTACGGTCATCATTACGTATGCGATTACATAATCCTCTTAAGGTATCAAGTCATCAGAAGTAAGGAGTAAATGAATCCATTGTAACGTACCGACCTCCGTTTCTAAGCAGAACTCAGTGTGTGTGTGTGTGGATCTTTTATCTGTTTCAGTCACTGGATTGCGGCCAAGCCAGGTTACATATATATATATATATATATATATATATAAGTAAAAGAGTCAAAAGGAAGAGTAAGTACGGTTCAGCAATTTTTTAATCGCTACAAATGTTTCGATACCAACAGATTGTCGTATATATACGATTTAAAGTTTATATTAAATTATTTAACTATTTGCCTGTATACGAAGATTTATATTTAATTCAAAGAGAGTTTGAGGTAGTGAATCCAACCAACTAAGGAATAATATCTATCCAAAATACCGCTGGTAGAATACCAAATTATTAATACACAAGTGGGATTTTTTTTATTGCATGCCAATTGCACTACCGAATATAATAAATGGGTGGATTCATTTACTCCCTACTTCTGATGACTATGTAATCGCATACGTAATAATGACCGTACAATATACTTGTATACGTTGGCGAAACACGTGTAAAGATTATATATTTCATGATGTTTAACCCAACCCCCTGTTATATCATTACCGAATGTAATAAATATAAATATTTATATGGCAAGGAGAAAATGGAGTGAATCCAGAGGTAGTATTCTTCAACTGTTAGACATTATATTATGTCTTACTCTTTAC
>NW_021825177.1:0-10000 GCF_006345805.1 Octopus sinensis | reverse complement strand
ATAATAATAATAATAATAATAATAAATGCCCTGATGCAGTACCAGGCAGTGGCTCTCATGGCTTCTGATCTTAACTGATTGGAAGTGTTATCATGTACATTGTTTTGTCTTGGTATAAAAGATGGCCTACAGCAAATATTCTGCTCAATACCACAGATTTGCTAATGCCCTGATGCAGTACCAGGCAGTGGCTCTCATGGCTTCTGATCTTAACTGATTGGAAGTGTTATCATGTACATTGTTTTGTCTTGGTATAAAAGATGTCCTACAGCAAATATTCTGCTCAATACCACAGATTTGCTAATGCCCTGATGCAGTACCAGGCAGTGGCTCTCATGGCTTCTGATCTTAACTGATTGGAAGTGTTATCATGTACATTGTTTTGTCTTGGTATAAAAGATGGGCTACAGCAAATATTCTGCTCAATACACAGATTTGCTAATGCCTGATGCAGTACCAGGCAGTGGCTCTCATGGCTTCTGATCTTAACTGACTGGAAGTGTTATCATGTACATTGTTTTGTCTTGGTATATAAAGATGGGCTACAGCAAATATTCTGCTCAATACCACAGATTTGCTAATGCCCTGATGCAGTACCAGGCAGTGGCTCTCATGGCTTCTGATCTTAACTGATTGGAAGTGTTATCATGTACATTGTTTTGCCTTGGTATAAAAGATGGGCTACAGCAAATATTCTGCTCAATACCACAGATTGCTAATACCTGATGCAGTACCAGGCAGTGGCTCTCATGGCTTCTGATCTTAACTGACTGGAAGTGTTATCATGTACATTGTTTTGTCTTGGTATAAAAGATGGGCTACAGCAAATATTCTGCTCAATACCACAGATTTGCTAATGCCCTGATGCAGTACCAGGCAGTGGCTCTCATGGCTGCTGATCTTAACTGATTGGAAGTGTTATCATGTACATTGTTTTGTCTTGGTATAAAAGATGGGCTACAGCAAATATTGTGCTGAATACCACAGATTTGCTAATGCCCTGATGCAGTACCAGGCAGTGGCTCTCATGGCTTCTGATCTTAACTGACTGGAAGTGTTATCATGTACATTGTTTTGTCTTGGTATAAAAGATGGGCTACAGCAAATATTCTGCTCAATACCACAGATTTGCTAATACCTGATGCAGTACCAGGCAGTGGCTCTCATGGCTTCTGATCTTAACTGACTGGAAGTGTTATCATGTACATTGTTTTGTCTTGGTATAAAAGATGGGCTACAGCAAATATTCTGCTCAATACCACAGATTTGCTAATGCCCTGATGCAGTTCCAGGCAGTGGCTCTCATGGCTTCTGATCTTAACTGATTGGAAGTGTTATCATGTACATGTTTTGTCTTGGTATAAAGATGGACAACAGCAATATTCTGCTCAATACCACAGATTTGCTAATGCCCTGATGCAGTACCAGGCAGTGGCTCTCATGGCTTCTGATCTTAACTGATTGGAAGTGTTATCATGTACATTGTTTTGTCTGGTATAAAAGATGGGCTACAGCAATATTCTGCTCAATACCACAGATTTGCTAATGCCCTGATGCAGTATCCAGGCAGTGGCTCTCATGGCTTCTGATCTTAACTGATTGGAAGTGTTATCATGTACATTGTTTTGTCTTGGTATAAAAGATGGACAACAGCAAATATTCTGCTCAATACCACAGATTTGCTAATGCCCTGATGCAGTACCAGGCAGGCTCTCATGGCTTCTGATCTTAACTGATTGGAAGTGTTATCATGTACATTGTTTTGTCTTGGTATAAAAGATGGGCTACAGCAAATATTCTGCTCAATACCACAGATTTGCTAATGCCCTGATGCAGTACAGGCAGGGGCTCTCATGGCTTCTGATCTTAACTGATTGGAAGTGTTATCATGTACATGTTTTGTCTTGGTATAAAAGATGGGCTACAGCAAATATTCTGCTCAATACCACAGATTTGCTAATACCCTGATGCAGTACCAGGCAGTGGCTCTCATGGCTTCTGATCTTAACTGACTGGAAGTGTTATCATGTACATTGTTTTGTCTTGGTATAAAAGATGGGCTACAGCAAATATTCTGCTCAATACCACAGATTTGCTAATACCCTGATGCAGTACCAGGCAGTGGCTCTCATGGCTTCTGATCTTAACTGATTGGAAGTGTTATCATGTACATTGTTTTGTCTTGGTATAAAAGATGGACAACAGCAAATATTCTGCTCAATACCACAGATTTGCTAATGCCCTGATGCAGTACCAGGCAGTGGCTCTCATGGCTTCTGATCTTAACTGATTGGAAGTGTTATCATGTACATTGTTTTGTCTGGGTATAAAAGATGGGCTACAGCAAATATTCTGCTCAATACCACAGATTTGCTAATGCCCTGATGCAGTTCCAGGCAGTGGCTCTCATGGCTTCTGATCTTAACTGATTGGAAGTGTTATCATGTACATTGTTTTGTCTGGGTATAAAAGATGGGCTACAGCAAATATTCTGCTCAATACCACAGATTTGCTAATGCCCTGATGCAGTTCCAGGCAGTGGCTCTCATGGCTTCTGATCTTAACTGATTGGAAGTGTTATCATGTACATTGTTTTGTCTGGGTATAAAAGATGGGCTACAGCAAATATTCTGCTCAATACCACAGATTTGCTAATGCCCTGATGCAGTACCAGGCAGTGGCTCTCATGGCTTCTGATCTTAACTGATTGGAAGTGTTATCATGTACATTGTTTTGTCTTGGTATAAAAGATGGGCTACAGCAAATATTCTGCTCAATACCACAGATTTGCTAATACCCTGATGCAGTACCAGGCAGTGGCTCTCATGGCTTCTGATCTTAACTGACTGGAAGTGTTATCATGTACATTGTTTTGTCTTGGTATAAAAGATGGGCTACAGCAAATATTCTGCTCAATACCACAGATTTGCTAATACCCTGATGCAGTACCAGGCAGTGGCTCTCATGGCTTCTGATCTTAACTGATTGGAAGTGTTATCATGTACATTGTTTTGTCTTGGTATAAAGATGGACAACAGCAAATATTCTGCTCAATACCACAGATTGCTAATGCCCTGATGCAGTACCAGGCAGGCAGTGGCTCTCATGGCTTCTGATCTTAACTGATTGGAAGTGTTATCATGTACATGTTGTGTTGTCTGGGTATAAAAGATGGGCTACAGCAAATATTCTGCTCAATACCACAGATTTGCTAATGCCCTGATGCAGTTCCAGGCAGTGGCTCTCATGGCTTCTGATCTTAACTGATTGGAAGTGTTATCATGTACATTGTTTTGTCTTGGTATAAAAGATGGCCTACAGCAAATATTCTGCTCAATACCACAGATTTGCTAATGCCCTGATGCAGTTCAGGCAGTGGCTCTCATGGCTTCTGATCTTAACTGATTGGAAGTGTTATCATGTACATTGTTTTGTCTGGTATAAAAGATGGGCTACAGCAAATATTCTGCTCAATACCACAGATTTGCTAATGCCCTGATGCAGTTCCAGGCAGTGGCTCTCATGGCTTCTGATCTTAACTGATTGGAAGTGTTATCATGTACATTGTTTTGTCTGGGTATAAAAGATGGACAACAGCAAATATTCTGCTCAATACCACAGATTTGCTAATGCCCTGATGCAGTACCAGGCAGTGGCTCTCATGGCTTCTGATCTTAACTGATTTGAAGTGTTATCATGTACATTGTTTTGTCTTGGTATAAAAGATGGGCTACAGCAAATATTCTGCTCAATACCACAGATTTGCTAATGCCCTGATGCAGTACCAGTACCAGCAGTGGCTCTCATGGCTTCTGATCTTAACTGATTGGAAGTGTTATCATGTACATTGTTTTGTCTTGGTATAAAAGATGGGCTACAGCAATATTCTGCTCAATACCACAGATTTGAATGCCCTGATGCAGTACCAGGCAGTGGCTCTCATGGCTCTGATCTTAACTGATTGGAAGTGTTATCATGTACATTGTTTTGTCTTGGTATAAAAGATGGGCTACAGCAATATTCTGCTCAATACCACAGATTTGCTAATGCCCTGATGCAGTACCAGGCAGTGGCTCTCATGCTTCTGATCTTAACTGATTGGAAGTGTTATCATGTACATTGTTTTGTCTTGGTATAAAAGATGGGTACAGCAAATATTCTGCTCAATACCACAGATTTGCTAATGCCCTGATGCAGTACCAGGCAGTGGTCTCATGGCTTCTGATCTTAACTGATTGAAGTGTTATGTTATCATGTACATTGTTTTGTCTTGGTATAAAAGATGGGCTACAGCAAATATTCTGCTCAATACCACAGATTTGCTAATGCCCTGAGCAGTACCAGGCAGTGGCTCTCATGGCTTCTGATCTTAACTGATTGGAAGTGTTATCATGTACATGTTTTGTCTTGGTATAAAAGATGGGCTACAGCAAATATTCTGCTCAATACCACAGATTTGCTAATGCCCTGATGCAGTACCAGGCAGTGGCTCTCATGGCTTCTGATCTTAACTGATTGGAAGTGTTATCATGTACATTGTTTTGTCTTGGTATAAAAGATGGGCTACAGCAAATATTCTGCTCAATACCACAGATTTGCTAATGCCCTGATGCAGTACCAGGCAGTGGCTCTCATGGCTTCTGATCTTAACTGATTGGAAGTGTTATCATGTACATTGTTTTGTCTTGGTATAAAAGATGGCTACAGCAAATATTCTGCTCAATACCACAGATTGCTAATGCCCTGATGCAGTACCAGGCAGTGGCTCTCATGGCTTCTGATCTTAACTGATTGGAAGTGTTATCATGTACATTGTTTTGTCTTGGTATAAAAGATGGGACTGGCTACAGCAAATATTCTGCTCAATACCACAGATTTGCTAATGCCCTGATGCAGTACCAGGCAGTGGCTCTCATGGCTTCTGATCTAACTGATTGGAAGTGTTATCATGTACATTGTTTTGTCTTGGTATAAAAGATGGCCTACAGCAAATATTCTGCTCAATACCACAGATTTGCTAATGCCCTGATGCAGTACCAGGCAGTGGCTCTCATGGCTTCTGATCTTAACTGATTGGAAGTGTTATCATGTACATTGTTTCGTCTTGGTATAAAGAGGGGCTACAGCAAATATTCTGCTCAATACCACAGATTTGCTAATGCCCTGATGCAGTATACAGGCAGTGGCTCTCATGGCTTCTGATCTTAACTGATTGAAGTGTTATCATGTACATTGTTTCGTCTTGGTATAAAAGATGGCCTACAGCAATATTCTGCTCAATACCACAGATTTGCTAATGCCCTGATGCAGTACCAGCAGTGGCTCTCATGGCTTCTGATCTTAACTGATTGGAAGTGTTATCATGTACATGTTTTGTCTTGGTATAAAAGAGGGCTACAGCAAATATTCTGCTCAATACCACAGATTGCTAATGCCCTGATGCAGTACCAGGCAGTGGCTCTCATGGCTTCTGATCTTAACTGATTGAAGTGTTATCATGTACATTGTTTCGTCTTGGTATAAAGAGGGGCTACAGCAAATATTCTGCTCAATACCACAGATTTGCTAATGCCCTGATGCAGTACCAGGCAGTGGCTCTCATGGCTTCTGATCTTAACTGATTGAAGTGTTATCATGTACATTAGTTTGTCTTGTATAAAAGATGGCCTACAGCAAATATTGTGCTGAATACCACAGATTTGCTAATGCCCTGATGCAGTACCAGGCAGTGGCTCTCATGGCTTCTGATCTCTAACTGATTGGAAGTGTTATCATGTACATTGTTTCGTCTTGGTATAAAGAGGGGCTACAGCAAATATTCTGCTCATACCACAGATTTGCTAATGCCCTGATCAGCAGTACCAGGCAGTGGCTCTCATGGCTTCTGATCTTAACTGATTGAAGTGTTATCATGTACATTGTTTCGTCTTGGTATAAAAGAGGGCTACAGCAAATATTCTGCTCAATACCACAGATTTGCTAATGCCCTGATGCAGTACCAGGCAGTGGCTCTCATGGCTTCTGATCTTAACTGATTGGAAGTGTTATCATGTACATTGTTTTGTCTTGGTATAAAAGATGGGCTACAGCAAATATTCTGCTCAATACCACAGATTTGCTATGCCTGGATGCAGTACCAGGCAGTGGCTCTCATGGCTTCTGATCTTAACTGATTTGAAGTGTTATCATGTACATTGTTTCGTCTTGGTATAAAAGAGGGGCTACAGCAAATATTCTGCTCAATACCACATATTTGCTTGTCAGTTGTTTGACCTTAACCAGTTGAGCATGTCCCTTAGTGGCTGACGATATGTGCATATTTGATCACCAGCAGAAGTAGTGGGGGAGCATCATAGCCATGTGTTGAGAGGAATTCTTTGGGGTTTGAATGATTCACTTCTGGAAACATGGGTGGTTCTTTCAACATCCTTAAACGACCCTTAATCAGGGACCTTTTGAGTGGGATGGGCTACCCAACCAGAAGAAAATTCTAACTGGGCCCCACCCACAATACCAAAGTGTAAAAAATAAGCAAGACAAATGAAAATTGTTTATTTTTTACACTTTGGTTTTGTGCTGAGTTTTTCTTGAGAACACATTCTTCGTGGAAAATAGCGATTTTGACGTCTGTATCTAGCATATTCACCATCCACTTTTAGTGGTCAGTCCTTTAAATTTTGTATATATATATTATATATATATATATATAACGATTTAGGAGTGACCCCAACAGGTCACTCGTCCACCAGAAAGAGCAGCCATAACTCACACCGCCAAGTATTATTAATTCAGAAATTAGGTGAAAATTTAAAAACATTTACCCTAATTCATCCTTTTAGACGTTGCAACGTTTCTGTGTCATTAATGATTAAATTAGCTTAATTAAATTAAATTAAGCCAATCTACCATAGGTTACACTTCATCAGTAAAAGACCTGGGAGAGACAAATATACACGAGGCGTCTGTATTGATGCCTACGGGATATCTGACTTAAAATTTTCAAGACTGACGTATTCGCGCCAAACTTATCAACAGTAAATATAAACTGCCGATTCAATCTCAGAATTATTCAGAAAATTATATCAATTAGTCAATTTAGGGTAGCAAAAAAATTTTTTTGGTACCCTAAATTGACTAATATATATATATATATATATTTATATATGTGTGTGTGTGTGTGTGTGTATGCATATATCTATACATATATACACACACATATATACATATACACACACACACATATATATATACATACACACACACATATATACATATAGATGTAGGTATGTACATATATGTATGTATGCATATGTATTATTTGTTAAATTGTTAATATATATATATATATACACACACACATATATACATATAGATGTAGGTATGTACATATATGTATGTATGCATATGTATTATTTGTTAAATTGTTAATATATATATATATATACACACACACCATCGCTAATATAGCGTAATCACACACCCACCGCTCCTCCCCGCGACCTTTCCTTAACTCCTCATCATCATTATGACATGCGTATAATGCGTGATAAGCAGCCATTTCATTAGGGACATATAAATATCAGTCGAGCTCGGCGGCGCTTCGGGGTTGGCGGCGCACTACGTGGAGGGCGACGGGTGGGGTTGTAATGGTGGTGTTCGTGGCATGGCGAATAATGCGGGGTGGGGGGGAGGCGAGGTAGGTGGGTGAGTAAATGTTGGTGGGGGCTGGTGGACCTGGCAGCGGGTGGTTGGGCCGAGACTAGGTGACGGTGGTGATGGCGGCGGTGGTGGTGGTGATAGTGATAGTGGCGGCGGTGGTGGTGGATTCTTTAGTGATTGCGGGTGGGTGGGAGTGTTAGATGTAAGGATGGTCACGGAGAGAAGTGCATGGGGTGGGGGTCGGGGGTGGACAGCGTTCGTGAGGGTTTCGTTGAGTAGGGCCCTGTGCGTGAAACTGGGGTTTTTGACGTGTGGCATTATTTTCGATAATGACGTGCGTGTTTCTTGTGCGTGTCTGTGTGTGTTTGTAAGTTTGCGTGTATGTGTGTGTGTGTATATGTGTATGTGTGTATGTATGTATGTATGTATGAATATATGTATGTATGTATGTATGAATGTATGTATGTGTGTATGTATGTATTTTTGTATGTATGTGTGCATATGTATGTATGTATGTGTGCGTATGCATGAGTATGTATGTATGAATGTATGTATGTATGTATGTTTTTATGTACGTATGTATGTATCTGTATGTATGAATATATATATGTTTGTGTATATATGTATGTATATGAATATATGTCTGTATGTATGTGTGTATGTATGTATGTGTGTATGTATGTGTGTATGTATGAATGTATGTATGAATGTATGTGTGTGTGTGTGTATGTATGTATGCATGTATGTATGTATGTGTGTGTGTATGTATATATATATGTATGCATGTATGTATGTATACGTGTGTGTATGTATATACGCGGGTGTTTGTATGTGTGCGTACCTGTGTAAGCGTGTGTATGTGTGAGCGTGTGTGTATATATGCGTGTATATGTGCGTGAGTAGTGTGTGGTGCGTGTGTTGGGCAAGATAGCGCCGGTTATTAGCATCAAATCGATGATAAACGTTTCGCTTCAACCCCCACTCCATCGTGGCCCCACACTGCTTCCTCGCCCCCCTGTAATCAATAAGCACAATAATCACCCTCACCACCGCCACCACCATGGACGATTACCTACCCCCACACACACACTTATTATTAGGGCTATCTTCACCAAAACCCGTCCCCTGCCCCACTGACAAAACCCCCAATTGTCCGCGACCCACCACCACCACCACTACCTTCATCACCACTGCTGTCACTGTCACCTCCACCACCATTACCTCATTATGAACCACCACCACCACCACCACCAATACCCGCCACCACCGTCGTCAACACCCCCCCACCCATTAATCTGATACAATCAAAACATTTGTACTGGTATTTACCATATCGCTGGCGTTTTTGTTTCGCCCTAGGCTGGTCCTTTGGTCACATACACCTCAACGGATCTCTGAATGAAGGCCGAAAGCATAGGTTTCGGTTTTAAAATATCGCTTTGCAGCCATATGGCTTCCGGTTCGGTGCCACAGTAAGCCTTGTGAGTGGATTTGGTAGGATTTGATAAATATATTTGATATATTATATATATATATATATATATATATATATATAGGCGCAGGAGTGGCTGTGTGGTAAGTAGCTTGTTTACCAACCACATGGTTCGGGGTTCAGTCCCACTGCGTGGCACCTTGGGAAAGTGTCTTCTACTATAGCCTCGGCCGACCAAAGCCTTGTGAGTGGATTTGGTAAACGGAAACTGAAAGAAGCCCGTCGTATATATGTATATGTATATATAGGCGCAGGAATGGCTGTGTGGTAAGTAGCTTGTTTACCAACCACATGGTTCCGGGTTCAGTCCCACTGCGTGGCACCTTGGGCAAGTGTCTTCTACTATAGCCTCGGGCCGACCAAACCCTTGTGAGTGGATTTGGTAGACGGAAACTGAAAGAAGCCCGTCGTATATATATATATATATAAATATATATATATGTGTGTGTGTGTATGTGTGTGTGTTTGTGTGTCTGTGTTTGTCCCCTTAGCATTGCTTGACAACCGATGCTGGTGTGTTTATGTCCCCGTAACTTAGCGGTTCGGCAAAATGGGCCGATAGAATAAGTACTGGGCTTACAAAGAATAAGTCGAGTTGCTCGACTAAAGGCGGTGCTCCAGCATGGCCGCAGTCAAATGACTGAAACAAGTAAGAGAGTATATATAAATATATGTAGTCAAAATAAGCAACAAGGATATCCAAGGTAGTGTAGTACAATCGTTTCATTTCATGCTACTTCATTTAATTAAACAATGTAAGGCGCAGGAGTGGCTGTGTGGTAAGTAGCTTGCTAACCAACACACAGGTCCAGGTTCAGTCCCACAGCGTGGCATCTTGGGCAAATGTCT
>NW_021825176.1:12500-16390 GCF_006345805.1 Octopus sinensis | reverse complement strand
CGTCTTCTTATTTTTTTATTGCCCACAAGGGCAATTACAGGGGACAAACAAGAACAGACAAAGGAATTAAGTCGATTACATTGACCCTAGTGCGTAACTGGTTCTTAATTTATCGACCCCGAAGTTATGAAAGGCAAAGTCGACCTCGGCGGAATTTGAACTCAAAACGTAACGGCAGACAAAATACCGCTAAGCATTTCGCCCGGCGTGCTAACGTTTCTGCCAGCTCGCCGCCTTATCGCCTTGGTATCCTGTTTCTGAAGAAGAGCTTTGCTCGAAACGTAAAACAACCATTCATTCTTCCTTTCTCTGATCGTCGTATAAATAATTTGCATATACTAAGTACACGCGTAGTTGCGTTTCTTCTTGTCTTTTTATCCGCTTTTTTTTTTAATTACTATTTTCCACACGCTCACAAGAAATGCTTTCTACTATCGCGAACTCTTTGTACCATCGAATTACATTACGTTATTCCTTCGGAGTGCGCCATTTCTTCATCATGATTATATATATTTATACATATGCATATATATACATATATAATGTATATGTATGCATGTGTATGTGTGTATATACACTCAATATATATATATATATATATATATATATATATATATACGCACATACATACACAGAGATGCACAGATAGAAGAAAGAAGAGAGAGAGAGATTAAATATGCCAGATTATTTCGTTTTCTGGCCATAGCGAACAAAGCGAAAGGTGCCGTCTGATCCTTAACCATCCACAAGGGTATCA
Organism: Octopus sinensis; assembly: GCF_006345805.1. Lineage (NCBI taxonomy): Eukaryota > Metazoa > Mollusca > Cephalopoda > Octopoda > Octopodidae > Octopus > Octopus sinensis. Next base: position 15,633 of record NW_021825176.1, on the reverse strand, counting down.
TGTGAACGACTATGGCACTACGTATATGCACTGTTGTACGAGTTTCCAGTAAGATGGTAAGTGCGTCTTCATGCAGAAGTGGCCATACATTGATAATGCACAACACTAACAATAGTGCAATCTGTGTCATCATTATCAGCAGCAGCATTACCATCGTCGTCGTCGTCCTCATCGTTGTCACTACAACCAATACCTACTATTCACAACAAAACCAACGCAACCACCATCACCATCATCACTACTATCATGATCATTATCATTAGTATCACAACCACCATTGATGTCACAACCTTCACCACCAACTCGACTACCACGACGACGACGACCACTACCATCACCACCACCACAACCACACCACCACATCCATCATCATCATCATCACGATAATCCCAATCCCTATTTTCATCACAATCCTTATCTTTACCCAAGGCCGTCATGAACATCATCACCATCACCATCATCATCATCATCATCACCATCACCATCATCATCATCACCATCATCATCATCACCACCACCATCATCACCATTACCATCATCATCATCATCATCACCATCACCCCCAACATCATCATCATCATCACCACCATCATCATCATCATCATCATCACCACCAACACCACCACCACCACCACCATCATCATCATCATCATCATACTGAACATCATCACTACCGCTACAACTGCCGTCGCCACCACCGCCACCACCAGCACCACCACCACCAGCAACAATACCATCATGCCTCCACTATCACTATCAACGTGTGTGTATATGTATGTACGCATGTGTGTGCATCTATGTATGTGTGTATGTATGTATGCAAGTGTGTGTATGTATGTATGCATGTATGTATGTATGTACGTACGTGTGTATGTATGTATGTATACGACAGCAGTACCGTACCTACAAAGCAACGTATTCTGCAGAACAAGAATGAGCTGCTTGGTGAATTCCATTAGCAATCAGAACTGCTTAAAATATGAGGCAGCATTTTAATTAGATCCTGGCAGACTAAATATAACTTCAATAGCGAAGTCGATGGAGCAAATTACAGTGGGAGGGGGAGGATGAAGATGAGGAGGGGCTATGTGGGTGTCTACTATGTGTCTGTGTCTGTGCACCGCGTGTGTGTGTATGTGTGGGTGCGGGTGAGGGTAAATTGAATTCGTGTGTGTGAGTTGGTTTAGGTTTAAATATATGTATATACATGTGCTTTGAAATATAACGATGCACTCATATATATATATATATATATACATATATATATATATACATTTATATATACATATGTGTCTAATATATATATATGTGTGTGAAATATATATGTATATGTTCTTTTACTTCTTTCAGTCATGCCGGAGCACCGCATTTAATCGAACAAATCGAGTCCAGGACTTATTCTTTGCAAGCATATTACTTATTTTATCGGTTTTTTTTTGCAGAACTTCTAGGTTGCAGGGACGTAAACACATCAACATAGGTTGTCAAGTGATGGTAGGGTGATAAATACAGGTACTCTCACAAATACCCACACACACACATGTGTATACGGTGGGCTTCTTTCAGTTTCCGTTTACCAAATCTACTCAGAAGGGTTTGGTCAGCCTGAGGCTATAGTAGAAGACACTGGCCCAGGTGCCATGTAGTGGGACTGAAACCGGAAACATGTGGTCGGGATCTAAGCTTCTTACCACACAGACACGCTGCGCCTATACACATATATTTGTGTGTATATGTGTATTATATATATATATATATATATATATATAATATATAAGGGTGTGTGTGTGTGTGTGTATAAATATGTTCATACGCACATGCACAAATACATACATACATATATGCATATATATATACATATATATATATATATATATATATATATTATATATATATATATATATATATATATATATATATATATATATGATATATAGAGAGAGAGAGAGAGAGATAGAGAGATAGATAGATAGATAGATAGATAGATAGATAGATAGATAGATATCAGATGCATAGATATAAATAATATATATATATGCATATATACATACATATATCTACATACCTACATATATATGTATATATACATGCACATGTAGGCACAGGACATCAAAAAAAAACGTAGGCAAAATGAGAAACGAGAACATTGAAAACAAAAACAGAAAACGAACATTTTGCGAAGAACGAAAAAAACAAACAGAGAAACCAGACATGCGACATAAAGAATATTCCCTTCATCAGTTGTCCCCTGTTTTATTTAGTTCGCGTTTTCTACGGTAAGGACAAGACGCGACTTCGTTAATCAGTCCTTCACGCAAAACAAATTAGATGTTCTATGGTGCCAGGTGTTCACTACCAGTGAACTAAGGTAACACTCCTTATTTTTTGAGCACCATCCGGAATATTCCATGCAGTGCTATTTTCTCGAAGTGCTCCACCCTTATTGCAGCCCCTATTTGTTCCATGTACTTCTCAATATTTTTACTCACTGTTCTCAGGGCTCTGAAAATTATTGGTACTTTTACAACCTTTTTCATAGACCACAACTCTAACCTCCCACGCTAACATGTCATGTCTATCAACTTTTCTTTCTTCCTTATCGCCAACTTTGTTGTCAGCTGGGCATGCTATATTTATGATCCAGCATCGTTTGCGTTCTTTCATCAATAAACTCTGTTTATCTTTCTATTCTCTCTCGCACTGAATCATAAAATCCCACAGGATCTTGCAATATCATTTTCGATGATGCCTTCGTGTTTATGATCGTACCACTTTTTTGCTCTGTTAAGTCATTACTTGTTGCAAAGAGTCCAATGGAAATCTTTGCCATATTGCCATGACGTCTCTTATATTCTTTCTGGGCTAATGACGTACATTGACTGGTAATATGTCATACGGTTTCACCATTTTTTCCGCAAATTCTGCAATTACGACTTTCGGATGTGTTGTCTATTCTGCGCTTGATGTAATTCGTTCTTAGTGCTTGCTCTCCGGCAGCACAAATTAGAGCCTCCGTTTCCGGTTTTAAATCACTTTTAGTCATCCAAAGCCATCTTTTTTTCTGTCTGTCATCATGACAACGCCTGTTAAATATATAAAAGATGGTTTTAGAAAAATTCATTTTATAATGAGC
>NW_021825176.1:0-5000 GCF_006345805.1 Octopus sinensis | reverse complement strand
CATATGAGTTTAATCTTAGCTTCAAGGAAAGAACAATTACATTATCACTATATATTACCTGGTGCAAATATATAATAACTTGTACTGTTTTGCACTGAAGATGTCCACGCCATGCGTTTCCTGGCGTTGCCTGATTATTAATTAAACTTTCGAGGTAGGGAAGATCAAGGACATATGAGAGCGTCCTGTAATTTTTTGCCGTATATAGATCTTAATTTGTAAAACTGCAGGAATAATATTTAGACTCTATTGTCTTGTATTCAGAGAATTCAAATTCTTCTGAACGCTCGTCAGACATATATGTGTATGGTGTTCTCATATATATATATACACATACATATGCATATGTGTGTGCTTGTGCGTGTGTATGTTCATGAGAGCGTGCACGTTCTTACATATGCATATATATATATAAAATATTAGAAAAAAAACACCTTTTATCAATCAAAAATGAATAACTAAATTACACCCATCTAGAAAATTACATATAAAAGAAAGTTAAAATTAAAATAACATTAAAAGTAAAGAAGAAAAATAAATTACAAGAATAATGTAATGTATATATATATATATATATATATAGATATATAATATATATTGTGTGGAATTTGATTTAGTATTTCTAAATTGAATTCTTTTTCCTTGTAAGTTTGGATTTATTCCCTTAAATAATATTATATATATATATATATATTATATATATGTGTGGTGTGTGTGTGTGTGTGTGGTGTGTGTGTGTTATGTGTGTGTGTGTGGGTGGGATGTGAGTGTGTGTATATTTATATTTATACATACATATATATGTTTATATATAATTGATAATATCAAAGGTTAATCCGAAATATTGGACATTTTCATTACCAGTGGCTTAGCGTGTAAAACTGTAGTCAATAGACTATATATTATTCATATAAATGCAGTGTACATTTAAACACATAAGAGGCGTCCGTCCATTTAACTGTCCTCTCTAGCGTACAGGTAGTCCTATGATGGATTCCTATTATGTGTTTCAATGTACACTGTATTTATATGTTTATATATATATGGGCACAGCCGTAGCTGTGTGGTAAGAAGTGTGCTTCTCAACCATAGGTTTCAGTACCACTACATGACACCTTAACCAAGTATCTTTTAGCATAAAGGGAAAGTTTACGAAAATAAACAAAAGACGAATGCAGGTGGAGTATAGCGCTCAGGAATAGAAAAAGTCTTTTACATTTCGAGCCTACGCTCTTCGACAGAAAGATACACAGAAAAAAACAAGGAGAGAAACAAGGAGAGAAAAACATGCGTGAAGGAGCTAACGATCTATCATGGCGTTTGGGCCAAGCAAATCTTTGGGAGTGGATATGATAGAGGGAAATTGAAAGAAGGCCGTCTTTTATACACACATACTCTCTCTCTCACACACACATATACACACACAAACACACACACATATATACTGTATAAAAAATATATCTGCATATATACATACATATATGAACGTACTTACATATATACATATATATATGTATAAAAGCATATGTGAGAATAGGACGTCATGAAACGTGTACAAAAGAAAGACTGAACGCCACACATCCTCTTCCAAGTCATATATATATATATATATATATATATATAGGCAACAAGAATGACTCCGGTAATTTGGTACGATCGTTTCGTACTACATCATTTTATTAAATGTTGTAAGTATTACAACTGATTTAAAATGCTAAGTACTCATCAGCCAATTATAGAGGTTTTCCATTAATACAAAAATATTCTAATCAAGTGGCAACATTATAGAGAAGGTAGATATACAGACAAATATGTGGATTTAAATTTTAAGAACATATGAGGTAGTGGAGTTCCTCAACTGTTGAGGGACTCCACTACCTCATATGTCCGTACCAAATTACCGGAGTCATTCTTGTTGCTCATTCTGATTATATATATATATATTATATATATATATATCTTTATATATAAAAGTGAGGTTGTGTGCTGTCTGTCTCCTATGATTTAGATTCCTAACTACTCCCGCATTTTGCGGTGCAGTTTAACCAAAACCGGGTATCTTATAGTCGTGATTCATATCGAGCCCTTCTGGGTATTAGTGCGCGGCTACCATGAGTCTACGATTTAAAAAAAAAATTACCATAAATTTTTCCCATTTTTAATGCATTTTTGGCATATATAAATATGCCAAAAATGCATTAAAAATGGGAAAAATTAACTCTCTAAAAATGTATTATTAAATCTCAGAACGTAAAAAGCTACAGTAACCCCCCCCCACTTTGTGGTTAGCCATATTGAGATGGCTATTATACTTTACATCTCTAAAAATGCTTATATATTTATTTCGCTTACAAACCCGAGCAACGCCGGTCGATACTGCTAGTATAAATATATCGGCAGCAAATAAATATAAGCCGTCGATTCCATTACGGAATTAATCTTTATTTGCGGTTGAAGCTTTGGCTGTTATTTCTAGTGGGTGAATGGCCTATATGGCCGTTCCTTGATTGTTGATGTTGAACTTAAAAATTGGTCTCTATTCTATGAATTAATTTTTTCCCACTAGGACGCTGGTGGCAAAAAGAATTCTACAAAAAATTTTTTTGCCACCCTATATTGATTAATTATGAATTTTGTGGTTAATTCCGTAATGGAATCGACGGCTTATATTTATTTGCTGCCGATAAATTGGCGGCGAGTGCGACGATTTGAAAATTTTAGGTCACGATATTACCTTGGCAGGGTCGGAAATGCCTCGTGAAAATATCTGTTCCGACTTGGCTATTTCTTGCTGAAGAATCTGAGGGCCTATGGAAGATTGGCTTGATTTAATTTAATCAGGTTAGTTACCATTAAACAGCAGATGAAACGGGGCATCGTACAAGAAATTACAGGGTAAATGTTTTTAAAATTTTCTTGTTTACAAATTTAATGTCCTCCTGTTTACGGAATTAATCTTTATTTGCGGTTGAAGCTTTGGCTGTTTAGTTCTAGTGGGTGAAGGCCTATCATGGCCGTTCCTGATTGTTGATGGTTGAAACTTAAAAATGGTCTATGACTATTTAATTTTTTCCCACTAGGACGCTGGTGGCAAAAAGAATTCTACAAAATTTTTTTGCCACCCTTATTGATTAATTATGAATTTTCTGGTTAATTCCGTAATGGAATCGACGGCTTTCATTTATTTGCTGCCGATAAATTTGGCGCGGAGTGCGACGATTTGAAAAATTTAGGTCAGATATACCTGGCAGTGGTCGGAAATGCCTCGTGAAAATATCTGTTCCGACTTGGCTATTTCTTGCTGAAGAATCTGAGGGCCTATGAAGATTGGCTTGATTTAATTTATCAGGTTAGTTTACCATTAAACAGCAGATGAAACGGTGCATCGTACAAGAAATTACAGGGTAAATGTTTTTAAAATTTTCTCATGTTTACGGAATTAATCTTTATTTGCGGTTGAAGCTTGGCTGTTATTTCTAGTGGGTGAATGGCCTATTATGGCCGTTCCTTGATTGTTGATGTTGAACTTAAAAATGGTCTATGACTATTTAATTTTTTCCCACTAGGCCGCTGGTGGCAAAAAGAAATCTACACAATTTTTTTGCCACCCTATATTGATTAATTATGAATTTTCTGGTTAATTCCGTAATGGAATCGACGGTCTTATATTATTTGCTGCCGATAAATTTGGCGCGAGTGCGACGATTTGAAAAATTTAGGTCAGATATTACCTTGGCAGGGTCGGAAATGCCTCGTGAAAATATCTGTTCCGACTTGGCTATTTCTTGCTGAAGAATCTGAGGGCCTATGGAAGATTGGCTTGATTAATTTAATCAGGTTAGTTACCATTAAACAGCAGATGAAACGGTGCATCGTACAAGAAATTACAGGGTAAATGTTTTTTTAAATTTCTCCTGTTTACGAATTAATCTTTATTTGCGGGTGAAGCTTGGCTGTTATTTCTAGTGGGTGAATGGCCTTTATGGCCGTTCCTTGATTGTTGATGTTGAACTTAAAAATGGTCTATGACTATTTAATTTTTTCCCACTAGGCCGCTGGTGGCAAAAAGATTCTACAAAATTTTTTTGCCACCCTATATTGATTAATTATATTATATATATTATATATATATATATATATATGTATACATACATGCATACATATATGTATGTATGTATATATTATGTGTGTCTTTCCGTCTGTGTTACCCACCCCATCACAGCTTGACAACCGGTGTTGTGTAACTTCGCGATTCGACAAAACAGGTCAGTGTTATTAGTACTAGGTTTTGAAAAGTATATGCATGTAGATATGTATGTATATATGTATGTATGTTAATATTGCAGCTATAGAACTTGACGTAGATAAAGTTATAGATAATAGCATGTATATATATTGGTTTAAAAGACTTTTTGGGATACGACTGGAAGGCTTTCACTTTTACACAAGATTTAGATTTGTATCTTATGAGCATCCTCCCACTATTTATTATAGCTTCTACATTGAAAAAAAAAGAAGAGAGAATTATTTCGCGTCCTCTCGAAATATCTAAACTCTTATGTATGTGTATATGTATGTATGCATATATGTATGTATGTATGTATGTATGTATGTATGCATATATGTATGTATGTATGTATGTATGTATGTATGTATGTAATTATAAATATACATATTTATGTATGAATGTATATATGTATGTATATATATGTACGTATGTATGTATGTATGTATAAATATATATATATATGTATGTATATATATATATATATATATGCATGTATAAAAATTACGCAAAAAATTCGTATATACATCCATCTATATCTAATATCTATGCAGCCTTGGTTTTTTTTATCTCATTACGCAAAAAACTCGTCTATGTATGTACATATATATATATATATATATATATTTATATAGAAGGAGGCTTCTACATGACTAGAACTGTTTCATTAGCGAATCTTCAGGAAGAAATCGTTCAAGAATCGACGATGTCAGAT
>NW_021825175.1:0-15000 GCF_006345805.1 Octopus sinensis | reverse complement strand
AGGACAGACAGACAGACGCACATTCTCAGTTTTATATATAGAGAGAGATATATCGTGGCACCCCGTCTCTTACGACGACAAGGATTTCAGTTGATCCAATCAACGGAACAGCCTGCTCGTGAGAATAACGTGCAAGTGGCTGAGCATTCCACAGATACGTATACCCTTAACGTAGTTCTCGGAGAGATTCAGCATGATAGAGTGGGACAAGGCTGGCCCCTTTGAAATACAGGTACAACAGAAACAGGAAGAAAGAGTGAGAGAAAGTTGTGGTGAAAGAGTTTCAGCAGGGCTCGCCAGCACGCCCTGCCGGAGCATCGTGGAGCTTTAAATGTTTTCGCTCAATAAACACTCACAATGCCCGGTCTGGGAATTCAAACCGCGATCCTACTACTGCGAATATAAACATATTATATTAGTGAAAGATGATAAAATGGGAAACAAGCTGATAGAATCGTTGCAACGTCGGACAAAATACTCAGTAGCTATCTCCTGGTTCTTTACGTTCAGAGTTCAAATCCCGCCGAGGTCGGCGTTGCCTTCCATTTGTTTTCGAAAACGATAAAATAAGTACCAGTAGTCTTTTACTTATTTCAATCATTTGACTGCGGCCATGTTGGAGCACCGCCTTTAGTCGAATAAACCGACTCCAGGAGTTATTCCTTGTAAGCCTAGTACTTATTCTACCGTCACTTTTTACGGTGACGTAAACTCAACAACATCGATTGCCAAGCGATAGTCGTGTGAGGACAACCACAGAAACACAAAACACACACACACACACACACACACACACACACACACACACACACACACACACACACACACACATATATTATATATATATATATATATATATATATATATACGATGGGCTTCTTCCAGTTTCGTCAACCAAATCCATTCACAAGGCTTTGGTCGGTCCGAGGCTACAGTAGAAGACACCTGCCCAATGTACCACGCAGTAGGACTGAACTCGGAACCATCTGGTTGGGAAGCAAGCTTCTTATCACACATCCACGCTGTGAAATTGATGATATCGACTCGCCTCTTCCTTTCAAAAGTCGCTGGCTTAGTGCCAAATTTAGAAAGTATTATTTGAAGAAAAAGAAAAAAAATGTCGACGAGATTGCAAAATCGTAACAGTGTTGGTTTTTCTTCGAGTTTAAAATCTCGTTGAGGTCAATTTTGGTTTCATCTTCCGGGGTCAATAAAATAAAGTGGCACCTTAGTACTGAGATCATATATTCGATTAAGCCACTTCCCTTAAAATTGCTGGTGATGTGCCAAAATTTAGAAGAATTATTTAAATTAAAAGAAGCAGCGACCGGCAGAATTGTTGAGAGTGTGGAAGAACATGCTATGCGATATTTTTCTGATTTTTTTCTTTATTCTTTATTTTTACATTGTAAGTTCAAATTCTGCAGAGCACCAATGAATTACTAGGGTCAATGTACTTGGCTAACCCGACCCGTCTAAAACTATTGTTTTTGCGTCAAACTTTGAAAAAGTTAATATAAACAGAAACAAAATCTTCGTTATTAGTAAAATCGAATTTTAGTACACAATACAAACAATGTTTCATTAACAAAAGTGACTAATTGAACTAATAAAGCAATAACTGAAAGTCCAGCGATGAAAAGTTAGGCCCGAGGTCACTTATACAATTGGTCAATTATTCAGGACGTTATTTCTGTGTATGCGTGCGTGCGTGTGCGTGTGTGTGTGTGTGCGTGTGTGCGTGTATATATTATGTGTGTGTGCGTGCATGTGTGTGTGTGTGTGTGCGTGTATGTGTGTGAATGCGTGCATGTTTGTGTGTATGTGTGTGTGCGTGCGCATACGTACGTTTGTGTGCAAGTGTGTGCGTGTGTGCGTATGTGCTTGTGTGTGTGTATGTATGTATGTGTGTGTGTGTGTTAGGAAGTCGAGACCCTGCATGAGTGTAATTACCCTTTAATAAATATACCGTTTCTAGCTGTATATGTATGTGGACAGGGTGACAGAACGATTAAAAATAAATAAATAAATAAAGAGGTCTAACTCTGGTAAGAAATGGCAGTTAACAGTTTTGAAATATGGATGCTGCGACGGGACACTATATATCATTGAAACTTCACTATTGAATACAGGCATGGCTTGCATGACAGGACACCATAATAGATGAACGTCGCTGCTTTACAATAGTGCTGCTGTAAATATTTATTAAATATGGATGATGCAACGGGACACCATACCATTGTAGTGTTACTATTGTATGCAGACATGGCTAAGGTGACGGGACCTTATGCAGATGTAGTGTTCCCACTGTTGCTTCGTAGAATCATATCTAAAATATGGAGGTGGTGAAGGGACACTACAGTATAGGATCTGCCTGCTATGCAATGGTAATGTTAATGTTAGCAGTGTTTAAATATGGATGGGGCGACGGAACATTATATGAGTGTAGTTTCCCTATTATGGGACGATAGTTTTACAACAAGCCACATACAGATAATAGGGTGACATGATATTAATTCAAGGTAGTTTTCTTGCAACATGACGATTGTGTTAGAGTTAGCTGTGCACAGTTACGGATGTAGCTACGGGATATTGTGTGAGTATTATTTACCTGATACAACACCGTTGTATTACAGCTTTCTATGAACAGATATGTATGGATTACAGGACACCACAAAAAAGGAGTTGCTTGCTATGCAAAAGTGGCGTTACAGTTAGTAGTGTTTAAGTATGGATGGTTCGAATGGACACTCTATGAGTGTCGGTTACTGCACTACAATGACAGAATTACTTCTAGTTGTGTACAGATATAGATATTAACAAGGGAACAGAACATGAGTGTAAAATCCCTTGTTGGAGATACAAAAGTGGCGTTACATTAAGACGTATACAGTTATAGATACGGAGAAAGAATATAATACGAATATAGCTTCTCTACTACACGATATTAAGTTCAAAACTGTACAGATCTGAATGGGATGTCCCGTCACGCCTTCCATATGCAATAGCAGTGTAAAAGAATGGATGGGATGACGGAAGGCTTCATTACAGTTTCCTTAATCGACATGGATTCTCTTTTTTACAATAGTAGTGTTACTTTAAGATGTACTGCAACCATGAGTGGTGCGATGAGGTACTAACTTAGAAGCGCATGCGTGGCCACGTGGTTTGGGGTTCAGTCCCACTGCGCAGCACATTGGGCAAGGGTCTTTTGCTATAGCTCCGGACCGATCGATGAGTTGTGAGTGGATTTGGTAGGTGGAAACTGTGTGGAAGCCTGGCGTATATGCATGTGTGCGTGTGTCTGTATGAACGTGTGTGTGCCTGCGTGTGCGTGTATGTGTGTGTGTGTATATGTGTGTGTGCGCGTGCGAGTATGTATGAGGGCTTGTATGAGCGTATGTGTGTGTATGTGAGCGTGTGTGTGTGTGTGTATATGTGTGTGTGCGCATGTGAGTGTGTATGAGGGTGTTATGAGCGTGTGTGTGCGCGCGCGGTTATTTGTCTCCATTTGTGTCTGTATTTTCCACTTTTGATTTGTTTACATCTCCATAACATAGCGGTTCGGCAAAAGAAAGCCGATAGAATAAGCACAAAAAACAGAGATGAGATGAAATAAGTAGAGGAGTCGATTTGTTCGACTAAAATCACTCTAGACGGTGCTCCAGCATGGCCGCAGTCCATTGACTGAAACAAATAAACGACAGAATGCAAAGCACAAAGCTCCGATTGGTGGCGGGGAAAACGGCGACGTTAGCTGAGAGTAAATACGGATGGTGAGACTGTATAAATGCAGTTACTCAACCAACCATACGAGGTTAGCATTACAATTTAACTGTGCACATAGGCTGACAAGGCGCCGCTTCGGCGTAGTTTCGCATCTATTTAATGGTTGAGTTAGGTATGGATGGTGCCAAGGGTCACTAGATTATACACGTTCCCTTGGCAATGCTTCAGTTAACTGTGCTATAGATATTAGACTCGAAATAAAGTCGGGTATCCTGGGTATTGCGTAGATCTAGTTGTTGCACTCGTTATTAGTCTCCATGAGGGAAGCTTCGCAAAGAAATGAAATGGGAATGCTTAAGATGGTGTTGGTGTTGTTGTTCTTTGTGGTGGTGGTGGTGGTGTGGTGGTGGTGGCGGCGGCGGCGGCGGCGGCGGCAGTGGCGATGGTCGTGGTCGTGGTGGCGGTGGAGTTGATAGTGGTGCTGATGATGAATATCATGGTGGTGGTAGTGGTGGTGGTGGTGGCGGCGTCTAATCCGATAATCGCATTGCGGTGCTAGATCACTGATAATCTCCTGCTAATCTCAATAAGTTGCGGAATAGTCTTTCTCCTTTTCAATCTCTCTGTCCCTTTCACGTTCACAACAGGTTATGTATAACCCCGGCACTGCAAGCTCATGAAATGCTTCCCATATTTATATCCCCTTGTCCCTCCCTCTGTCTAGAACATCCAACCATGCCCCCCTTTGCTCTACCTACAGCAATGTGTATTTAGTTACTTGACATAAATGTTTTCATGAAGAGGACACAATTTCTGTGACAGGACGCGAACACCGGACCACAGGAATGGTTACTCATTGATTGTTGTTGTTGTTTAACCCCAAGTCAAGCATGATCGACCAGATTTATGATCAAAGGCATTCAAACTTTAACTGTTTATCTTATTTGCAGGAGCAGTGTGTCGCGAACTACATCATCTAAAAAATTCGTTTTCAGATCATAGATTGTTTGCAACTTAACTGCTATTTCTAGGAAACTGAGCGCTCACGTAATTGACTCTCCGTTCATTGGTTTCTCTGATTAGCTGTAAACAACTTAAATATCTTTCATTCTATGTCCGTTCGCGATATAAAGAATTTATCAATCGTTCTATGTCCATTCATTTTTATTTAAGTATAAATCATTCAATGTTTATTAGTTTTATAAACAACTTCAACAGCCATTTTACATTATTCGCTATATAAATACTTTGATGTCGTCATTCGCGGTATATTCGCTATGAAAACAACTTAAATACACGCTATTCGAATTTATTCGCTATAAAAATAGTTAGGCATTAGTCACTCCCTCCATATTTTCACTACATAAATAGTTAGTTATGAGTCACTCGACGCAGATTCGTTCTATAAATATGTACGTATTAGTCATTCTCAGAATATCTCGTGGTTCTCAACCGTTTTTCCCCATGGAACACGCTTTGGTTCCTTTTACTCTACTTGACCCCTACCCCGACCCCACGCCATAGCCCATTCGATTCTTTAAAAAGTCTGATTATATTTTTTCATACCATTCTATAATTTAGAGGTGAGGCATTCTGTACATTATTTACATTGGACGAATATGTGTCCTGATCTTGTTTGCTGTTACCACAACGTTTCGGCTGATATACCCTCCACGGTATATTCTTCTTCTTCTTCTTCTTCTTCTTCTTCTTCTTCTTCTTCTTCTTCTTCTTCTTCTTCTTCTTCTTCTTCTTCTTCTTATTATTATTATTATTATTATTATTATTATTCTTATTATTATTATTATTATTATTATTATTATTATTATTATTATTATTATTATTATTATTATTATCATTATTATTATCATCATCATCATCATCATCATCATCATCATCATTATTATTATTATTATTATTATTATTATTATTATTATTATTATCTATTCAAGGAACTGCCTGGAATTGAGCTCGCGCTCTTAACCATTGCACTTTATGCACGTGGGCATAATGATTAAGAGCGTGAACTACTAACCCCAAGTTTGCAAGTTCAATTACAGACAGTGTCTTGAATAAATAATAACAACAACAACAACAATAATAATAATAATAATAATAATAATAATAATAATAATATCAGCAAAAAATACCTGAGGAATGAGAACCCAGGGTTGGGTTCAAAATTCTACCGGGACACCTGATGAAGGCAGGAGAGTAAATCAAACGAAACGTTGTGGTAACAACAAACAAGATGATTATACATATCCGTCAAATGTAAATAATGTAAATAATGTATTTTCATAATTAAATATTATTAGAAAATATGCCCTCTCCCCCCGGGCCATATGGATCCCGGTTCAAATCCACTGTGCTAGGTAAATATTTTGACATGAAACTGGACATATGTCACGTGATACAAAGACATCCTCTTCAAGAGATATTTTGAAAACTCTATATAAGCTACAACGTTCACCTCTTTTTTCCCGGACGACTAAATTTTCAAACTTACGCAAACTTATCTAATATTGTAATAAAGATTGTTTGCTAACATAACATGGCAGTCCTGGTTTAAGACGAATATAAGGGCATAGTTCGTATCGTATAGCCAGCCGGAGACGATGTCTCCTGGGGCTAAATTACAGCAACATTCGTCCTAAACCAGGACTGCCATGTTATGTTGGCAAACAATCTTTACTAGAAAGTACTGTTGCTGAATATCTCACGTTGTGAGATTTTAAAATAGTAATTTTCTAATATCCACTATTGTTGCGTCAACCTAAATCAGCTGTAAAAGACAAAACTTTTGAGTAAAAGCGTTCCAGCGGTGACTATCCAACAGTTTTTTTTTATCCATAAGGTGGCAGAATGTTATAAGATGGAGATTTAACTTCTGTTTCCAGCAAGTCATTCACTGACTCATTCTATTTAATGTTTCAAGTACGGAATACTGTATTGATCAAATGAATTTCGATGAACGCCATTTTGCCAGCCCTTCTGCGATAAAACTAACGCACACCAAGTATGGTGGTTCTAATATTTTCATTATATTTTAGTTTCGACTTACGTCGTTTTCAGGCTTGAAATAGGACCGCATATACAACCTCTTATCATTATATTCTCTCTTATGCTGATGTTGTCTATTTGTATAAAAAATGAAACTGTTGAAATAAAAAAAAAAAAAAGTTTGATAAGTATTAATCCTAAATTCTCCGAAATGTCAATGCTTCTTTTCAGAATATTAGTCAGGTTATGTGTTATATGTTCCGAGTAACATAAAGCAATCCTTTCATAAGGCCCAAGATTAGTGTTTACAAAAACTGGGTGTTCATATCATATATAGGTGCAGGAGTGGCTGTGTGGTAAGTAGCTTGCTTACCAACATGGTTTTGGGTTCAGTCCCACTGCGTGGCACCTTGGGCAAGTGTCTTCTACTATAGCCTCGAGCCGACCAAGGCTTTGTGAGTGGATTTGATAGACGGAAACTGAAAGAAGCCCGTCGTATATATATATATATATATATAATATATATATATATATATGTGTGTGTGTGGTGTGTGTGTGTGTGTTGTGTGGTGTGTGTGTGTGGTGTGTGTGTGCGTATGTATGTATGTATGTATATGTTGTTTGAATTACTGTGTGTGAATAATTATCTCTCCTCTATCAGCCGTGTTGCTAAAACTATCAATTCGCCCATCCACTTCCCTCTCTTCCTGCCAATTTTCTTCTTTCTCATCATTATCATCATGAACGTCATCATCAACTTCATCGTCATCATCGCCATCATCATCGTCATCGTCATCATCATCGTTATCCTCATTACCATCATCATCGTCGTCATTACAACCTCTTTTACATTCACCACCACCATATTCATCTCATTTATTATCACCAATACCACCACCATCATCATCATCGTCATCGTCATTGTCATCACTGTTATCATTGTCGTCGACGTCGCCGCCGACATCATCATTATCGTTACCACCACCAACACATTATCACCACCACAACCAGCTAGTCTGCGAAACCTATTGTCTGTAGGGCACTATTGAAAAGCTAATTTTCAAAACGAACATAACACTGAGGGATGGGGCAGGAGTCTGTTTCCCTTTGCGCTCTTCGGGCCCTTCAGGAACAGTCGATCATGACACTGCAAACTACTGAAACCCCACATCCTCTTAAAAAGTGTTACTAGTTAGTAGAGCAGGCTATACCTGCTGCAACTGAAAATTGGTACCGCAGGGTACCCGTTTATAGCTATATGCTGTAGATCTGTTCATGTGATTTCTGCTGTGTAGCGTAGTTTTACACCCGTTAGGTTCATAGATCGTTAGGATAGTAAACTGATATTCAACGAATCTGACATTCAATTAACGAACACCAGCTTTCAAATATGATGGCTGTAATGTTTCGATGCGTTAGTTTCGTGCTTCAGTGGTCACTACCCTATTCGCATCATCCTTAGTTTCCCCTAAAAAACAAAAAAATTAAAACGGTATAAAGCTAATACCATGAATTTGTGTAAAAACATCAACACTTGACGAAACTGATATTCTATGGGTCCGTTTACTTGGCGCCCTACTGTGCACGGAAAATTACTTTATGAATTCAGTATACGCAATTAAGACAATACTTAATTAAAATACAAATCAGTATATCATATCGGCCTATATTCCTCAGTGACAAGTGATCTCATTCCACCTCGATTGAGATACTCAAAGTCGCTCATCACCTCCCTTCTTATAATCAATGTTGCGTCTGACACGCCAGCCTTGCCACTCACCACTATCGACTTTTACTTTTTAATTATTTCAGTCATTGAATTGAGGTTCTGCTGGGCACAACCACGAAGGAGTTCAGTCGAGGAAATCAACCCCAGTACTCATATTTTAAAGTTCAATACTTATTCTATCAGTCTCTTTCGCCAAACCGCTATGTTCTGATAACGTAAACAAGCCATCAACGGTTCTCAAGCGGTGGTGGGCTCAAATACAAATATAAAGGCGTGCACACACACACGACTGGCTTCCTTCCCTTTCCGTCAACCAAATCCAATCAGAGGGACTTGGTCGGCCCGACGCTATAGAAGATACTTGCCCAAGGTGTCACACAGTACAGCCCCATAGTCTTGGTTCAGTAGAACTGAACCTAAGACTATGTGGTTAAGAAGCAAATCTCTTTCCACACAGCCACGCCAGCGCCTATTCTCTGAATCACTGCTATAAACCCCCGGCCTTCAGGATCACCCTCTCTGTTGATATCATTCTTGCTGAATCGACATTTTAGACACTACAGTGATGGTACCAACCTCACCTAACTTTTCAGATCCGGTGTAAACCACCGATATTTCCCATCCATCAGAAAAGAACCATCCCTAAAACTCCATCGCATCTAATCCACATGTGGCAGGCATAAACATCACAACATCAAATTCCTTTTATACATGTAAAGATCATGAGAGTTCAGCTGGAAGATCAATTTATTTCTTAAATCGTATGGAAACTGTCAGCGAGTCTACTTCAACCCGCTTTCTAGCTTTGACATGTTAATTCATCTTTCTCAATGCTGCTTGGTGTCTTTAAGAAATATAGAAACACCATCAGATCCTGTGTTCCTGTTCATGTTAATGTCAGAAACAATCAGTGTGTTTTGATATAGTTGCAAGCGGTAAAGCTTCTGAAGCAATTGACTCCATTTAACACACACCAAGTGCGTGCGATGATTTATTATGCTTATCATATTATTAGAAAGTGGACCGACGATGATGGCTTGTGTGTGTGCGTTTGTGCGCGCGTGGTTGTCTCTATATTGACGGAAATTAGACCGTTAAAAGTTTCTCTGATAAAACCGACTTTTAAATCATCCAATTTACTACGTTCCATCAACATGACATTATACACGTGATGGTTTTCTAAAGCTAATGCTTCAGCCCTGTCTACTGCAGCCTTATCTACTGCAATCGAATCCACTGCAACCTTACCCACTGCAGTCTAATTTGTTGCAGCCTTATCTACTGCAATCGAATCCACTGCAACCTTACCCACTGCAGTCTAATTTGTTGCAGCCTTATCTACTGCAATCGAATCCACTGCAACCTTATCCACTGCAGTTTAATTTGTTGCAGCCTTATCTACTGCAATCGAATCCAATGCAACCTTATCCACTGGAGTCTAATTTGTAGCAGCCTTATCTACTGCAATCGAATCCACTGCAACCTTATCCACTGGAGTCTAATTTGTAGCAGGCTTATCTACTGCCTTATCTCCTAAGACGTTTGCCACTGCAGCCATATCTCTTGCAGCCTTAACCACTGCAATTAAGGTGTATGCAGCAGCTAAAAGAAGAACTGTGTCCTATGCCAGCTAAAAGAAGGATTGTGCGCGGCTGTTACTGGCCCAGAAGATTGCCCCACTAACTAACGCATAATCCAGTATCTTTTCTCCCACATTTCTAGATTTCCGCTCTAGTGGGCATAAGATGTTGAGAAGCCCACTCGAGGTCGACAGTCATCTGGACAACGGTTAACTTCGACTCGTGGTTCACTTCTCGTCATTTCAAACGTTTTGTCTGCTTTTCAATTATTCGTTTCTACGCTAGGCACAAGGCCCAAAATTTTGGGTTAAGGGGGGGGGCAGTCGGTTAGTGGTTATAGCATTCGGCTCACGATCCAGCCACTTGCATGTTAATTTCCTGAGCAAGTTGTTGCCAGGAGCCTTGTCTCTCTCTCTCTCTCTCTCTCTCTCTCTTTCTCTCTCCCTTTCTCTCTCTCTTTCTCTCTTTCTCTCTCTCTCTCTCTCTCTCTCCTCTCTCTCTCTCTCTCTCTCTTTCTATATATATATATATATATATGCAAGATTGTCTTCGCAGTTACCGTATTACTCACAAAGCATTGGTCGGTCCGGGACTATAGCAGAAAACACTTGCCCAAGGATTTAATCGATTAAGCCGAAGTAAACGAAGATAACTCAACCACACTGATTAGAAGAAACTTTTGATCGACGCACCGATTTCACACACAACACACACACACACACACACACATACAAGAGATATGCTTAAATATATATAATATATATATATATATATATATATATATATATATATTATAATATATATACGACGAGCTTCTTCCAAGGCTTTTGTCGGCCCGAGGCTATAGTAGAAAACACTTGCTCAAGGTGCCATGCAGTAGGGGGTACGCGGAACCATGTGGTTGGGAAGCAAGCTTCTTACCACACAGCCACGCTTGCATGTATATATGAGATAGAGGGCTTCAGGACAGGTTGCGGACTACCAAGTTTCGGTCACAAAGACATTGGCAAACCGTAGTCTGCAACAGAAAACACTTCAGGTGCTAAGCTATAAAATCGAACTTGGAACCACAAAATTACCAAACCAACTTTTGAACCTCGCTACCATTCCTGTTTTCCCCCCTACTTATATCTTTGGAACTAAAATAAATCGATGCAAACATGAACTTTATACAAAACGTTGCTCCAGGAAAAAAACAGCTCTGCAACTTCTCAAACATAGGTTAACAACTAAAAGGACGCTCGCTTCTTGTTTTGGTTCTTCCTTGCAGACATTTCATGGAATTCTTCTGTTTAGTTGGATACTGTATAGCTATGCAGTGCTTGTTCCGTAATAGTGGTTCATCTTTTTGTTTCGGAATTTCTATTACAGGAAACTCCTATTATATGCCGAGTTGAAGATTTTCACGGAATGTTGTTTTCAAGAACAGAAAAATTGCGCTTCTCTCTTTCTCTCTCTCTCTTTTTCCTCTCTCTCTCTTTCTTTCTCAATACTGTACAACCACATACCTAGAGGGAAATAGAGGTAGAGAGAGAAAGAGTATAAGAACGAAAAGCGAAAGGGAGCGAGAGAAAGCCAGAGAGATACGGCGATAGATAGATAGATAGATAGATAGATGAGAGAGAGAGAGAGAGAGAGAGAGAGCGAAGTAGGTAGGTAAGTAGGGGGTAGATAGATGGATAGATAAATAAAGAGGCAGACAGACAGACAGACAGACAGACAGACAGATAAACAGACAGACAGACAGACAGACAGATAGATAGATAGATAGATAGATAGATAGATAGATAGATAGATAGATAGATAGATAGAGAGAGAGAGACAGCCAGACAGACAGATAGAAAAAGAGAGAGATAGGTAAACAGCTGAATATATATATATATATATAGGAGATAAATAAAAATATATGCATACATACAAACATATATGTACGTACCATACATCTACATGTATATATACATGCATATATAAATAATTATACGGACAGTACAGGACATCACAATAAGACGTAGAGAAACAGAAAAAAGCCAAAAAACAAAAAACAAGGAAAACGGAAAACGAAAACCAAAATACAGGACAGGCTACACAAGGACAAAACCCCCGTCATCAGCTGTCGCTAGAGGAGTCAGGCAATGTTTCGAAGGCATAACAGAACACTAATCCAATAGGCCTTCCTGCGAGAGAATTAAAATAAAATTTCAAGCAGCGGGGCACAATGAGTACGAACACAAACAAGACGTAAAACAATAAGACTGCAAAATTAAAATACATTACAAAAACAAACACAAGAGGACGAAACGAAAAGCCTTTTTTCTGGCATAGACAAACAATAAAACTGCAAAAATAAAAATACATGTACAAAAAGTACAATTAGTTACAAAACGAGAAAATAACAAGAATATCTATACAGGAAATATTACACACAAGGGGACGAACGAAGAAGCCCTTTTTGCGGGCAGGACGAAAGTGTAGTAGCAGCGCGTGGAGGGCAGTCTTTTCAATAGTGGTAACCACGTGTAAGGAATTTGGTTTTATAGGCAAGGAGAGGGAAGGAGAGGAGGAGGGGGACACGCGGCGAAGAGAGAGGAGGAGGGGGAGGGAGAAAGATTGAAGAGGTTAAAGCAAAGGGAGAGAGTACCGCATCTTCAATATAATAATATTAATATAAAAAAAGGGGACCAGAAGTGGAGAAACGACGAATCGGAACGAACCTGATGCGGGGCGCTGTCAGACAATAAGGAGATAAATAAAAATATATGCATACATACAAACATATATGTACGTACCTACATCTACATGTATATATACATGCATATATAAATAATTATACGGAAGTACAGGACATCACAATAAGACGTAGAAAAAGAAAAAGCCAAAAAACAAAAAACAAGAGAAAACGGAAAACGAAAACCAAATACAGGACAGGCTACACAAGGACAAAAACCCCCGTCATCAGCTGTCGCTAGAGGAGTCAGGCATGTTTCGAAGGCATAACAGAACACTAATCCAATAGGCCTTCCTGCGAGAGAATTAAAATAAAATTTCAAGCAGCGGGGCACAATGAGTACGAACACAAACAAGACGTAACAATAAGACTGCAAAATAAAAACATGTACAAAAAACAAACACAAGGGACGAACGAAAAAAGCCTTTTTTCTGGCATAGACAAACAAATAAAACTGCAAAAATAAAAATACATGTACAAAAAGTACAATTAGTTACAAAACGAGAAAATAACAAGAATACTATACAGGAAATTAACCACACAAGGGGACGAACGAAGAAGCCTTTTTGCTGGCAAGGACGAAAGTGTAGTAGTAGCAGCGCGTGGAGGCAGTCTTTTCAATAGTGGTTAACCACGTGTAAAGGAATTTTGTTTATAGGCAAGGAAGAGGGGAAGGAGGAGGGGGACACGCGGCGAAGAGAGAGGAGGAGGGGGAGGGAGAAAGATTGAAGAGGTAATAAAGCAAAGGGAGAGAGTACCGCATCTTCAATATATAATATTAATATAAAAAAAGGGGACCAAGAAGTGGATCGAAACGACGAATCGGAACGAACCTGATGCGGGGCGCTGCGAAATAGATAGATAGATAGATAGATAGGTAGATAGAAAGAGAGATAAGTCAGTGAAAACGAGAGAAAAAAAGAGAAAGAAATTCTAGACTCGCAAACGCACAAACGAATAAATATTTCCAGTTTCTATAAGTTTCTGTGTGATGTGTGTGTGTGTATGCGTATGTGCATGCGTGGATGAGGTTGTGTACGTGTCTTTACGTCTTGTGTGTATCTATGTAAGGCAGAGTGAAAGAGGAGGCAGACAGCAGAATAATTTGCATACACGTACACAGCCACACGCGATGTCTGCATGCGTATGCATATATACCTGTTTGTGTGTGTGTGTGTGTGTGTGTGTGTGTGTGTGTGTGTGTGTGTGTGTGTATAGGTGGGTGTAGTTATGTATCTGTCTCTGTAGCTCTTTATCAACTTCCCTGTTGGTCTGCTTGCTTGAGTTTCCTCAGATTTAATCTTGTCTAATTTTTTTTTTCCTTCTTGCTTGTTCCTTGTTTCTCTTTTACACTCTGCTCTGTTCGTACGCGTGTGTACACACGAATAGTTCCTAATACACCACACACACACACACACACACACACGCATATGCATATACATACACATACACATATATATAGATATAGATATACACACACACACACACAACACACACACATATATATATATATATATATAATATATATATATACATATATATTCACTCCTCATGAATTCTTACACACAAATTTGGGGAAGGGGTTTCGCGCGTGTATGTGAGTTTTAAAACAAATTCTTATGTATACAGTAATCCCTCGACTACCGCGGGTGTTACGTTCCAAAAACCCCGCGATAGGTGAAAATCTACAAAGTAGAATCCGTACTGTGTATTCTTTTAAAATTATTTTTATAATTTGTATATATATTTTATTAGAAATGCAAAGCCACACCACAGAGGAATCGACGCAAGCTTAAATAATAAAACCGCGATTACTGTTCTCTAAAAGTGCTTAGTTACACCCAAACACACAACAGCTTTCATATTGTACTTCAAAACAAAAATTTGCCACGAACTCAGATCGTACAGTAAATTACTCGTGCAATGGGGCGCTCGTACTGCGAGGTTCTACTGTACTAGAGTTTATAAGGGGAGTTGTAATGTTTTATAGCAGTAATCGTCAACCATGTTTCATATGGGCCCTGAGGGTCCGTATAATATTTTTGGGTGCCCACGCAAGAAATTAGTAAATTGGGAATTGACATTAGTACTTTAAGGGGTTCCCTGAAATAATTTTGTTTAGATAGGCGCAGTAGCTATAGGTGCAGCAGGTCTCTTGGTAAGATGCTTGCTTCCAATCACATGGTTCTGGGTTTCAGTCCCACAGCGTGGCACGTTGGGCAAGTGTCTTCTAA
>NW_021825174.1:15000-16348 GCF_006345805.1 Octopus sinensis | reverse complement strand
CAATGGACGGTTGCTGAGTTGTCAAACATTTAAACCAAACTTTCTCAAAACAATTTGTCCGACCGTCCCATAGGCCTCCCCTTCGAGAAAGCACTGATTTAACCTAAATTTGAGACACCAGCAAAAGAAGAAATAAAGATAGACTTTTTTTCTATTCCAAAGAAAAACGATTTTATTCACCCAAATATGCAACCGAAGAGTTTAAAGTACCAGAAATGATAAGTCTGTAGACTGGGAGAACACAAACATGGTTTAAACAGTAAGCTTGGCAGGAAAGAAACGTTCCTTTAAGCAGTACAAAAACAACAAAAAATGGAAGGTGCAGTTATGTACAGGTTGACGGAAGAAAAGCAGGACAAAAACGGCTTTATCGATCGCATTCTCATCTGGAATCGACTTTTGTAATTTTTCTCAAGACTTATACACGCCCTGATACCGTCGGTATCTACATATCAAATTTGAGCGCAATTGAATGGAGGATGCCTGAGATCCTAGAAGGTACACACACAGACAGACAGAACGGATTTTATATAATAGATATAGTGGCGTTCCATCGGTTGTAACAAAGAGGATTCCATTTGATCCGGTTGAACAGCATGCTCATGAAATTAACCTGCAAGTGTCTGAGCTCTCCACAGATATGTGTACCCTTAATGTAGTTCCCGGGGAGATTCAGCGTGACACAGAGTGTGGCAAGGCTGGCCCCTTTGAAATACAGGTACAACAGAAACAGGAAGAAAGAGAGAAAGTGGTGACGAAAGAGTACAACAGGGTTCGCCACCATCCCCTGTGAAAGCCTTGTGGAGCTTTAAGTGTTTTTGCTCAATCAACACTAACAACGCCCGGTCTGGGAATCGAAACTGCAATCCTGCAACCACGAGTCCGCTGCCCTAATCAGTGGGCCATTGCGCCTCCAAATGTATATAGATATATGTCTGTTTTGGTATTTTCACAAGTACTTTGAGGTTTTTATAACAATCATCATGGGGCCATTCTTTATATGCACAATAGCAGTCATATCTAGGTAAATATATATATATATCACGTGACCGACCAGACAATCAGATGTTGTTACACATCGCTGGTCACAATGCGTTCGCATTGTTTTAGCCTTCGAATGACGTACAACAGAAACAGGAAGAAAGAGAAAAAGTGGTGACGAAAGAGTACAGCAGGGATCACCACCCCCTGCTGGAGCCTCGTGGGACTTTTTAGGTGTTTTCGCTCAATAAACACTCACATCGCCCGGCCTGGGAATCAAAACCGCGATCCTGCAACCGCGAGTCCGCTGCCCTAACCACTGGGCCATTGCGTCTCCATATATATATATATATATATATATATATAT
>NW_021825174.1:0-10000 GCF_006345805.1 Octopus sinensis | reverse complement strand
TTTCGTTGTCATCCTGCTTTTGTACACGGACCTTTTTCAAACGGACAAAACCCTTTGTAACTTTCGTCCTGTGTTTTGCCCCTTTATGTTTTAATTGATTTTTGTTAGCCCTTGTGGCCAATAAACGAATTAATTATTATTATTATTATTATTATTATTATTGAGTGAGAGAGCAGTTCATGCCATCAAAGTGACACTGGGGTAAAATATACGAAACCCAGTATACCCATCATGACTACTTGTCTGATAAGGGTACACAAGGCACATGCATCACAACCATATTATGTGCATGACTTGGTGATCTCATATCAAGATAAACAGCATATGACATTGCAGGTGGGGCCCAGTTAAAATTTTCTTCTGGTCGAGTAACCCATTCCGTTCAAAAGGTCCCTGAATAAGGGTTATTTAAGGATGTTGAACGAAACACCCATGTTTCCAGAGGTGAGTTATTCAAACCCCAAAGAATCCCTCTCAACACATGGCTATGATGCTCCCCCACTACTTCCACTCGTGATCAGAGATGCACATATTGTCAGCCACTAAGGGACATGCTCAACTGGTTATGGCCAAACAACTGACAAGCAAATCTGTGGTATTGAGCAGAATATTTGCTGCAGCCCATCTTTTATACCAAGACAAAACAATGTACATGACAACACTTCCAATCAGTTAAGATTAAGCAAATCTGAGGTATTGAGCAGAATATTTGCTGTTATTATATATTATTATTATAATTATTATTTAATTAATTAATTAATTAATTAATATATAAAAGATTGAGGTAACTCCTCCAGAAGATATAGAGTCAAAATTAAAAGAAGAGTGCCATTGTCATCTAGTGATATTATTATTATTATTATTATTATTATTATTATTATTATTATTCAGTAGTTTTATTTTTATAGCGTGCTTTCACTTCACTACCGAGCGCAGCTCTGTGTGCCTTGGGTATGTGCTGTGATTTGTTGTGATGCTCTGATGGTTATTGTATGGAAAGTGTTCTGCGTAGGATGTGTGCAGTGCCTAGTAGTGCAATTTTCTGTATGTTATATGTGTTTGTAAGTCCTGGTGTTTTTGTTATGTATTTGTCTGAATATTTTTTTTTATCATGCCTAATGCACCTACTATGATAGGAATTGTTTCCGTTTTCAGGTTCCACATTCTAGTTACCTCTATTTCCAGGTCTTTGTATTTTGAGAGTTTCTACATTTCTTTTAGAGACACGTTGTCATCTGCTGGTATTGATACATCAATTAGAAAGCATTTTTTTTCTTCATGATCTCTGACAACTATATCTGGTCTGTTGGCCTTAATTTCTCTATCTGTGTGTTTTATTATTACTATTATTATCATTATTATTATTATTATTATTATTATTATTATTATCATCATCATCATTTAGGCAGCAAACTAGCAGCAAGCTGGCAGAATTGTTAGCACGTTGGGTGAATTGCTTGGCAGCATTTCCTCCATCTTTACATTCCGGGTTCAAATTCTGCCGAGGTCAACTTTGTCTTTCATCCATTCGGAGTCAATAAATTAAGTACCAGCTGAACACTGGGGTCAATAAGTGGCCCCCCCACCACCAAATTTCAGGCCTTGTGCCTATAACAGAAAGGATTATTATTATTGTTGTCATCATCATCATCATTATTGTTGTTGTTGTTGTTATGTTCGATTCCAGTGCCGCCTAACTGGCACCCTTGCCAGGCACACGTAAAAAGCATCATTCGAGTGCGTTTGATGCTAGTGCCACCTTACTGGCTCCCATGCCAGTGGCACATAAAAAGCACCATTTGAGCATAGTCGATGATAGTGGCACCTTATTGGCTCCTGTGCCAGTGGAACGTGAAAAGCACCATTCGAGCATAGTCAATGCCAGTGTCACCTTACTGGCTCCCGTGCCAGTGGCACGTAAAAAGCACCATTCAAGTGTAGTCAATGCCAGTGTCACCTTACTGATGGCTCCTGTGCCAGTGGCACGTAAAAAGCACCATTCGAGCATAGTCAATGCCAGTGTCACCTTACTGGCTCCCGTGCCAGTGGCACGTAAAAAGCACCATTCAAGTGTAGTCAATGCCAGTGTCACCTTACTGATGGCTCCCATGCCAGTGGCACATAAAAAGCACCATTTGAGCATAGTCGATGATAGTGGCACCTTACTGGCTCCCGTGCCAGTGGAACGTGAAAAGCACCATTCGAACATGGTCGATGCCAGTGCCACCTCACTGGTGGGTCCTCTGTGCCAGTGGCAGTAAAAAGCACCATTCGAACATGGTCGATGCCAGTGCCACCTTCACTGGCGGCTCATGTGCCAGCGGCACGTAAAAAACCCTTCGAACTTGGTCGATGCCAGTGCCACCTCACTGGTGGCTCATGTGCCAGTGGCACGTAAAAAGCACCCTTCGAACATGGTCGATGCCAGTGCCACCTCACTGGCGGCTCATGTGCCAGCGGCACGTAAAAAGTACCCTTCGAACTTGGTCGATGCCAGTGCCACCTCACTGGTGGCTCATGTGCCAGTGGCACGTAAAAAGCACCATTCGAACATGGTCGATGCCAGTGCCACCTCACTGGCGGCTCATGTGCCAGCGGCACGTAAAAAGTACCCTTCGAACTTGGTCGATGCCAGTGCCACCTCACTGGTGGCTCATGTGCCAGTGGCACGTAAAAAGCACCATTCGAACATGGTCGATGCCAGTGCCACCTCACTGGCGGCTCCTGTGCCAGCGGCACGTAAAAAGCACCATTCGAGCGTAGCTGATGCTAGTGCCACCTTACTGGCTCTCATGCTACCTTAGTGGTGTCTCCTGTGCCAGTGGAATGTAAAAGACACCATTCGATCATGGTCGATGCCAGTGCCGCCTGACTAGCTCTCGTGCCAGTGGCACATCAAAAGCACCCACTACATTCCTGGAGTGGTTAGCGTTAGGAAGGACATCAAGCTGCAGAAGCCTTGCCAAATTAGATTGCAGCCTGGTGCAACCTTCCCTGGGCTTGCAAATCCTCGATCAAACCGTCCAACCCATGCCAGCATGGAAAGCAGACGTTAAACGACGACGACGACGTCGATGCTGTTGTTGTTGTTGTTGTTGTGCCACAAATAGCGTAAAGTGAGATGTAATCACCTGCTGACGAACGACGGTGAGAAACAACCTGCCAGACAGACAGACAGACAGACAGACTGACTGACGGGCAGACAGACAGACAGACAGACTGACTGACTGACTGACTGACTGTCATCCGACAGGTAGATGGATGTTCAGGTAGACTAACGATCATCAGCCACACCAGATAGACAAACAGACAGACTCACAGACAGACAGACAGACTCACAGACAGACAGACAGACGGACAGACGCAATCTTTTCTTATCTGCCTTCATATTTGTACACAGATGCCAATCTTTTTCTCTTGCTCTCTCTCTCTCTCTCCCCCCCCTCTTTTGTCTATCTGTCTGTCTGTCTGTCTGTATGTCTCCGCCTCCACCACCCCCACCCGCCTCTTGCACTTTTCCTATGTATGTAGGTGTAAATATATGCTTGCATATGTTGTAGACAGTGGAGGGCATGGTTGGCTTACAAAGAATCTGTGCATGCGTGTGTGTGTGTGTGTGTGTGTTGTGTGTGAATACATGTATATGTAAATATATGCCTACATGCATATACATACATATATATATGTATACACAAACCTAAGTCATTAAATACATACATTTATATATATATATATATATATATATATATCTTATTTGTTTTAGTCATTTAACTGTGGCCATGCTGGAGCACTGCCTTTAATCAAACAAATCGACTCCCAGGACTTATTCTAGTAATATTATTATTATTCTTTGTAAGCCCTAGTACTTATTCTAATGGTCTCTTTTTGCCGAACTGCTAAGTTACGGAAACGTACACACACCAACATCGGTTGTCAAGCGATGATAAGGGGACAAACACAGACACACAAACATACACACACACACATACATATATATATATATACACAACAGGCTTTTTTCTGTTTCCGTCTACCAAATTCAGTCACAAGTTTTTGGTAGACACTCGATCAAGGTGCCACATGCCTATATATATATATACATACATACATATTTCTTTATTGCCCACAGTGGTCTAAACACAGAGGGGACTAACAAAGGGATTAAGCTGATTACATCGACCCCAGTGCATAACTGGTACCTATTTAATCGACCCCAAAATGATGAATGGCAAACTCGACCCCGGTGGAATTTGAACTCAGGATGTAATGGCAGACGAAATACCTATTTCTTTGCTACCCACAAGGGGCTAAACACAGAGGGGACAAACAAGGACAGACAAACGGATGTGATTTTGGGGTACACTCAATTTCTAGAGGGGTGTGTAGAAGCGGGGCCAAGGATAAGATAGGGTGAGCAGTTGGATAATTTCGTAAGACAGTGAAAGGAGAGTGGGAGGGAAATAGAGGGAAGAGGTGTTGCAGGGAAGAAATACAGATTTGGGGATAAGAGTATATATGGATATATATATATATATACACACACACATATATATATACACACACATGTATATCATATGCATATGGGTGTGTGTGCGTGTATATGTGTGTGTATAAATATATGTATATACATATATACACACTCACACATATATACACTTACATATATATATATATATATATATACCACACACACACATATACATATATACACACATGTATATACATATACACACTCACACAAACATACATACATGTATACACACAACACATATATATATATATATATATATATATACATATACATACATGTATACACACACATATATATATGTACATATACATACATGTATACACACACATATATATATATGTACATATACATACATGTATACACACACACACATATATATATATACATATACATACATGTATACACACACACACATACATACGTACACAACACAGTCTTAGTATATATATCGGTGTTTGTGTGTGTTGAGTGTGTGTGTTGTGTGTGTCAGAGATGAAGATGTTGGTCCAAGAGATACATTGATAGATCTCCCTGAGCCAGACAGTCAGACAGGGAGCAAGTGGACCTCCAGAAGCAGACCAGGAAATGCCAGGCCTGCTCGAGAGAAAATAGATGAGAGCTGGGAGTCTGGGACGACGATGTTGTCCAGTTAATTGATGCCTGTGTCAGCATTCATCTTTGCTGAAACAACATAGCACTGGGTGGTGGTGGTGGTGGTTGTGGTGGTGTTGGTGGTAGCGGTGGTGGTAGGGATTGTGATGGTGGTAGTGTGGTAGTGGTAGTGTGGTAGTGGTAGTGTCAGTGATGATTGTGGTGATGATGATGATGGTGGTGGTGGTGGTTGTGGTGCTGATTATAGTGGTGGTGATGGTGGTGGTGGTGGTGGTTGTGATGGTGGTTGTGGCGTAGGTGGTAGTGGTGGTGGTGATGATGATGATGGTGGTAGTGATTGTGATGGTGGTTGTAGTGTTGGTATTGGTGTGGTGGTGGTAGTGTCGGTGATGATTGTGGTGATGATGATGGTGGTGTTGGTGGTTGTGGTGGTGGTGGTTGTGGTGTTGGTGATGATGGTGGTGGTGGTAGTGGTGGTGGATATAGTGGTAGTGATGGTGGATATAGTGGTAGTGATGGTGGATATAGTGGTAGTGATGGTGGTGGTGGTGGTTATAGTGGTAGTGATGGTGGTGGTATTGGCAATGATGGTGGCAGTAGTGGTATCAGTGGTGTTGCTGGTGGTGATGGAAGTGCTGGGGAGGGGGTTGTGATGGTGGTTGTAGGAGTGGTGGTGGTGAATGTATTAGTGGTACTGGTGTTGGTTGTGGTAGTGGCTGTAAAGATGGTTGTGATGGTGGTGGTGGTGGTGGTGGAGGTGATGGTTGTAGTTAAGATGGTGGCAGTAGTGACGATGATTGTGATGGGAAAGATGAAATGGTAATGATGATGATGATGATGATGACGATGGTAGTAGTTGTGGTGGCAGTTGTGGTGGTAGTGTTGGTTGCGACAGTGGTTGTAGTAGTTGTAGTGATGGTGGTGGTATTGCCAATTCTGAGGGGTGGCGTCATTAAGTCAATACCAACAAGCCCCATTATTCAACTGGTATGCTATTTTACTAACCCCAAAAGGATAAAAGTCAGTGTCGACCAGGGTAGGATTTGAACTTAAAATATTTTAGAACCAGGGGAAATACCACTGAAGAATTGTTTTTCTTGTCTTTTTAATGCTCCAACGGTTCTGCCAGATTGCAGCCATAGTTTTATAATATAATAAGAGGTGGTATCGAAAAGTTCCTGGACTAGTTCTGTAGCATGCCAACAGATGGCAGCACATGGCTGCGGGTGCAGTGGGAGCTTGAAGAGACCTTCATGAGGCAGTGTGTTGAGTGATGTTGCTGTGTTTTAATTCGCAAGTTGTGAAATTTGTGCTTTTGTGATTGCCATACACAGACAACTTCAGCTTTATATATATAGATTATTACCTTTGAAGGTTTTTATTCCCATGCTGGCCACTTGATAAGTTCGATATTTAAATAACCATCTTATCCTTATATATATATATATATATATAAAGTTAATCCAAGCATGAAAGCACAAAAAAACACAACAACGCGAGGATGTAGAACAAATATAGTATTATTGGACACTCAAGAAAGAAGGAAAGAAGGAGGGTTTAACATTTTAAGCGGAGCTCTTTGTCGGAAACATAGGAGAAGGAAAGATCCAGAGACGGGAAGACAGAGGAAAAAAAATTGCCAACGGTACACACGCGGCGGTTACATTTATATATACTGCATTTGTGTAAGGAACCCTTTTTTTGTCAAAAATTTGGTTTAAAAATTATGGGAGCTTCTTATATGAATAGTATTATAATCCCTTACAAAACCTTTTTACCTGACTTTAAGCCCCCAAAATTAGGGGTTTCCCTGTACACGAGAGTTCCTTATACATGTTAAAATACACACACACACACACACATATACATACATACTAGTGTGTGTTTGTGTGAGTGTGTGTGTTTGTGTGTGTGTACGTCTTTGTGTTGGTGCTTGTCCCTTACCCCCTTTTGACAACTTGTGTCGGTTTGTTTATGTCCTCGTAACTTAGCAGTTCGGCAAAAGGGACCAATAAAATAACTACCAGATTTGCGGTGGGGGGGGGGGGGGGAGGGAGGGAGAGGACAAAAATTGAAAAGGAAAAAGTACCAGAATTCGATTTGTCAGACCCGAAGCTAACCCCCCCCCACCTCCCCGCTATTTCATGGGGTGGGGTGCTCCAGCGTGGTCGCAGGCGACTAATTGAAATAAGTAAAAGACGAAAGAGTAAAGATTCTAAGATTAAAGACTAGGTGGTCGACTACGAGGTAGTGGAGTAATCTGCAGCAATGATATACGGATTGTCTGGCTCACCACTAAACAACTGGCGCCTATACTGCTGACAGTACCACCACCACCACACAAGCACAGATACACACAGGTCACTACTAGAATCGTCATCATCATCATCATCACCACTTTTATCCCGGTCAGAAATCAATATCAGCATCACTGCCGTCATCGTTATTGTAAGCATCGTCATCATCACCATTAGACAGAGTTATCGTTGCTGTCATTATAATCATCATCATCTTCGCAATCATCATCGTCATCATCACCATCATCATCATCATCAACACTATCATCACAATCATCACCACCATCATCGTCGTCGTCATGATCATCATCACTATCATCATCATCATGGTCATCAT
The DNA here is from genome assembly GCF_006345805.1 of Octopus sinensis. Lineage (NCBI taxonomy): Eukaryota > Metazoa > Mollusca > Cephalopoda > Octopoda > Octopodidae > Octopus > Octopus sinensis. The sequence goes on along the minus strand of NW_021825174.1, from coordinate 2,223 downwards.
CATCATCACCACCATCATCGTCGTCGTCGTCATGATCATCATCACTATCATCATCATCATCATGGTCATCATCATCATCATCATCATCACTATCATCACAATCATCACCACCACCATCATCGTCATCGTCGTCGTCATCATCACTATCACCACCACCACCATCACTATCATCATCACCATCATCACCACCACTACCACCATCATCATGATAATCGTGAATACTACCAGCACCACCACACCACCACCACCCTGTATCATTGCTGTCATCATCATCATCATCGTCATCATTAAGACTGCTGTCATATCAATCACCGTCATCATTCTCATTTCTTCTCTCTTCCTCCTCCTCCTCTCCATCATCACCAACGCCAGCACCTCCATCATCATCATCATCATCATCATCATCATCATCATCTCAAAACGCTACCCTCGTATCGGTCACCATCATCACAGCCATCCACACCAGCACATATATCATCATCATCATCATCATCACTACCATCCTTATCATCATGTACATCATCATCATCACCATCATCATCACAACCACCACGACCATCATCACCAGAACATGAAGTACATATCTGTGTGTGTGTGTGTTTCTGCTTGTAACACATGGCTGTGTAGCAACAGGTATCAGTTTGTTTACATCCCCGTGATGTAGCGGTTCAGTAAAAAGCGATCGACATAATAAATACTAGGCTTTAAAACCCTAGCTACTGTGGTTTTTATTTTTGTTTCACTAAATGCTTCTAGACAGTGCTCCAGCATGGCCTCAGCCTAATGGCAGAAACAAGCAAAAGATAAAAAAGACACACACACACACACATATATACAAACATATGTATATATGCACTGTTTATAATTATATCAAGTTGCAGATATATATATATATATATATATATATCATCATCATCGTCGTCTTTTAACATCTGCTTCCCATGCTGGCAAAAGTTGGATGGTTTGACTGAGGGCTGGCGAGCCAGAAGGCTACACCAGGCTCCAATCTGATCTGGCAGAGCTTCTACAGCCGGATGCCCCCACTAAAGCCAACCACTCTGAGAGTGTAGTGGGTGCTTTTACATGCTACACACACACATATATATATATATATATATATATATGATAAATAATTATACCATGTGTTACATATATACACACACACATAGATATATATATATATACACACGCATATATATATTACCATATATATATATATACACATATATATATATATATATATATATCAGTGCTTTTCAATCTTTTTGCAGGAGCGGAAACCCAAGGAAACATTCCACTGGCTCGAGGAACCCCTGTGCAATAATTTAATAGTCTTGTGCACACATATCTGCACAGGAGAATTAAAAATTACTGCCGATTTTAGCAGTTTTGTAACTTCTTGTGGAACCCCTGGACTGTACTGGCGAAACCATAAGGTTCTGCGGAACCCTGTTTGAAAACCACGGATATATACACACATATATACACACACATACATATACATATACATATATATATATATATATATATATATGTAAGTATGTATATGTATATATATATACTTATATGCGTCACATACAAACTCGTCAGCATATACATTGCTATATATATATATATATATACATACACACATTCTACACATTTGCATACATGCAATAATTATACACATACAGACAGATATTCCTACACACACACACACACACACACACACAGATATGTTTGCATGCATTATATATAAGGCTCTCATAGTGCTTACATTGCATATTACAGACACACACACGTGTGTGTGTGTGAATAGCCTTCAAACACCCCTACCCCCTGACACTGGCTCAAGCATAAACAAAATTAAAACAACAAAGAACAACAAAAACCCCCAAAAAAATGTACAACAACAACAATACACATGACACAGGGAATCGATACTGACGTGCACATCAAAAGATGGGATACCACTGTGTGTGTGTGTGGTGTGTGTAGATATATATACGCAAGTGTGTATGTGGTGTGTTTGTGCACAGATGTGTGTGTGTGTAGATATATATACGCAAGTGTGTATGTGGTGTGTTTGTGCACAGATGTGTGTGTGTGTAGATATATATACGCAAGTGTGTGTGGTGGTGGTTTGTGCACAGATGTGGTGTGTGTGTAGAGATTATACGCAAGTGTGTATGTGGTGTGTTTGTGCACAGATGTGTGTGTGTGTGTGTGTAACAATATTCACAG
>NW_021825173.1:0-16380 GCF_006345805.1 Octopus sinensis | reverse complement strand
CAAAAGAGCCATTCGTTCAGAGTCCATTAGATTTAGCAATCAGCTAAGGATAGATAGGTCTAGGATAGAGGACGATTTAGTTAAGAATCTAAACGAGGCAATGGAAGCTGGCTCTGCATCCGGAGTGATGGCGGCAAGGACGGTATTGTACCGTCACCTTAACTCCAAACACGAAGGTTGCAGAGTCAGAGCTAAGCTACGCGCTGGGAAACGAGAAGGTATTAACGTTGCCGGATGGGCCCGTCGAGTGGAGAGTCAGAGAGGTAACAAAGCCTCAATCAAGTCTTTAACTGACGAACAGGGACAAAAGATCTATGGACAGGAGGAGATGCAAAAGTTTCTTCACCAGCATTTCGCCCGCGGGTTCGGGAGTGGTGTGGCGCCGGAGCGGGAGAGGACCTTAAAGGACTTCCTGGCCGGCGGACCGCGGCTCTCGGGGCGTGAGGTGGAGTGCTGTGAAGAAGCGATCACTCCCGCGGAGATAGAGGGGATACTGGCCGGATGCGCCGGGGTTGGATGGTCTGCCCTACGAGTTTTACCAAAGTATGCCGGACTTGTTCGGGGGAATATTGGCAGGCGTCTACACGAACTGGCAGCAGAATGGGAGAATTCCCAGTTCCGTAAGCCGGGGAGTGGTGACGCTAATCCAGAAAGACCCGAGCAAGGGGGATAACATTAGTAACTACAGGCCCATAACTCTACTTAATGTAGAGTTAAAGATTCTGGCCAAGGTGTTGGCAAAAAGGTTGACGGTTGTCGTGGAGAAACTTGTAGGGAGAGCACAGACATGTGCAATTCCAGGCAGGTCGATCCAGGACAACCTTCACCTTATACGCTACACCTTAGATAGGGTGGGTAAATTAACCGGCAAGGGCGGGGTAATGGTCCATTTAGACCAAAGTAAAGCGTTCGATAGGGTAGACCATGAGTACCTGGCGACGGTCCTCGAAGCGGCTGGACTGGGCCCTGAATTTCACGGGTGGATCTCTGCTATGTATAGCGGCATCAAGTCCACCGTCCAGATAAACGGTTACCTAACGGAACCGTTTTCGATCGAATGTTCAGTTCGTCAAGGGTGCCCCTTGTCACCACTTTTGTACGTGTTGGCTCTTGAGCCATTGCTGCGAAAGTTGGAGAGGCTGGGAAGTAACTCGGATGAGATCGGAGGTGGGAGGACGGTTACTGCTTATGCGGATGACGTCACCCTCATCGTGTCCAATGAGGCCCAGCTACCTTGTGTGGAAGAGGCTATCAGAGGATACGAGGCGGTGGCAGGAGCAAAGGTTAACAAGGACAAGTCGGTTGGCTTGCACCTCGGCACCTGGAGGAGCAAGTCGATATCGTCCAGTGTCGTGGGACACTGGACGGATGGCCCTGTTAAGTTGCTAGGAGTTTGGTTTGGGCCAGACTCCCAAACGGAGAGGAACTGGAGTGAGGTGACGAGCAAGGTGGAGGCCATAGTACGGACCTGGTCCCGAAGGTTTCTGTCCTTGAAAGGAAGGGCGGAGGTGGTGCAGATGTTCATTGCATCTGTAATCACTTACCGCCTGACCGTTGTCCCTTGCCCCTATTCATGGCTTAGCAAGTTGGAGCGAATCCTTTTCCGCTTTTTGTGGAAGGGAGGAAAGCCACTTGTGAGGCGCTCCGTTTGCTGCCAGGAACCGTTAAAGGGTGGGTTAGGAATGCCTTGGTTGATGATGCGCAGACATGCATGAGGCTGAAGCATCTCTGGCACCACCTGGAGGGTGATAAGATGTGGAGTCCGCTGGCAGGGGGATTTTTCCCGAGACCGGCCTCCTTAGTGAATTTTAAACCCGGTCTCATCAAAAGATGGAAACTGACTTTATGGCAAAAGGAGTGCCGACAGGCACTCACGCTGATCCACAAGGCGGGCAAGGCCGGCTGCGGAAATACCACCTCAGTATTTTATAGAAGGCTGGTAGAGGCAAAGAACGACGACGTCCTAGGAGGGGCTCTGGAGTTTGACGAAGACCAGCTTATCAACCTGTTTAAAAAGACTTTCGGGACGGGGTACTTGGATAATTTCCAAAGATCCCTGGCCTGGCAGTGCTATAGGAATGCTTTACCTGTTCGCGAGAAGTTATCGCGGCACGGAATTTCAGTGCCACCGACGTGTCCAAGGTGCGAGTTGGACGATGAAACGTCCAGCACGCTTTTGTACACTGTCGGAAGTTGTCCGACTTGATAAGTTACGCAGAACACGTGTTATCGCATCTGGGACGAGTACAGCTGTCGGCTGAGTCTATGATTAAGATGATACCGCCAACTGGACTCTCGAAGGAGGGTGAGGCATGTTTTCACTGCACGGTTGCAGTAGTAAAAGAATGCATGTGGAGAACGAGAATGGAAGGAGTCGCGATAGGATCCTTTGTCTCGGGCCCCGGCTTGCTCACTTACTTCAGATATCATCTGAAGAGCAAAATGGGGCTGGAAAAGAGGATCTTACCACGGGGTGTGTATGAGAAAAGATGGAAGGAAGTGGAAAAAAAGGTGGGCGTCAGAAACCCAGCTTAACTATGGAGGGAGGAGAGGAAACAAAAGCTGCGGGGCCTTATAAAGTGCTGGGGTTTATAACTTCGGTAAGATCGAAAGTTTATGTAATGTTATAATATTCTATTGGTCATGTAAAGGACAATTTACAGACGAATTTTTATAATGAATAATCCAAATGTCATGGAAAATTTTTAATCGAACCTCTTAACTGTTTTTTACATGTATGTCCTGTATTTGTCCTTCTATGTAACGATTATATAATCATAATAAAGAAATACATGACAGTGTGAAAGTATTAAATATTGCTAAGCCAGACGTAGGTACTCGATACTCGAGATCCTACGAGGTGACTTGCGCATGCGCTGTGCGCGTTATACCTCCACCCACCCCCATATAGTTTGTGAAACTTAATGAATTAATTTCTTCACACAAATGTATATAATTTTGGGGGTAAAATTACAGAGTAACACCCGCACGATTTCACTAAAAAAAAAACCCCAAAAAACCCCGGATTTTTTAGATACCTTTCTGCTTTTTAAGACAATAAAGTGTTATTGGAGGGAAATCTGGCTGCTATTTCTAGCTGCCTGAATGACAACATAGCGATTTACAGATAAATGAATTAATTACTATTTTACAGAATAAAATTAATGAATTAATTATATAAATTAAATAATTCTTGAAAATGAATTATATTATTAATATTTTTTGAACAAAGTAAATCATTTATAAAACTTAAATAATAAATGGTTTCAATTAGAAAAGCAACATTTCTAGAAAATAGTAAGTTGAAGTGTGAACACAGCACCTAACAGAGTATAAGTATATGACATTTATTTTTAAAATTTAACTTCATTTGTTTTATATTCTAAATAATTTGCAATTTCAAAAAATATATTAATTTTGCGTTTTTTAATTTGATAAATTCTACGGAATAATTTTGCGCGTTTTTTGATAAATTCTACGGAAAGAATTTAGTGCGAAAAATTTATACATTTATACACAAAGACCTGTTGAGGCAAGCGAAGTCGATATCGAACCTCATCCGACGACAGGCACCCATGCCAACCCACTTTGCTTGCGAAGACATGTTGGGGCAAGTGAAATCGAAATTGAACCAATCCTATGACTGGCACCCGGCAGATGCCAGGACCCCTGGACTGGTGGTACGTAAAAAGCACTATCCGAATCGTGGCCGATGCCAGCCTCGCCTGGCACCTGTGCGGGTGGCATGTAAAAAGCACCCACTACACTCTCGGAGTGGTTGGCGTTAGGAGGGCATCCATCTGTAGAAACATTGCCAGATAAGATTGGAGCCTGGTGCAGCCTTCTGGCTTCCCAGATCCCCGGTCGAACCGTCCAACCCATGCTAGCATGGAGAACGGATGATGATGACGTGAAGAAATTAATTCATTGAGTTTACCAAATTATATACGTCTGTAAAAAAAAAAAAAAATTTCACAATTTATATACGTTCGCGTTCGTGTAAAAAAAATTATTATTTAAGTTTTATAAATTATTTACTTTGTTCAAAAAATATTATTAATATTAATTCATTTTCAAGAATTATTTAATTTATATAATTAATTCATTAATTTTATTCTGTAAAATAGTAATTAATTCATTTATCTGTAAATCGCTATGTTGTCATTCAGGCAGCTAGAAATAGCAGCCAGATTTCCCTCCAATAACACTTTATTGTCTTAAAAAGCAGAAAGGTATCTAAAAAATCCGGGGTTTTTTTGTGGTTTTTTTTTAGTGAAAATCGTGGAGGTGTTACTCTGTAATTTTATCCCAAAAATTATATACATTTGTGTGAAGAAATTAATTCATTAAGTTCACAAATTATATGGGGGGTGGGGGTGTTACGCGCATGCGCGAATCGCGCACAGCGCATGCGCAAGTCACCTCGTAGGATCTCGAGTATCGAGTACCTACGTCTGGCTAGCGCGAATCCGCGTGTGCGCAACCGGGACCACTCTGTGATACAAGTACCCACTATTACAGCCTTAAATTAAATCTTTGTCAACTTACCGTATTCACAAATAAACAGCGACTCAGTGATCGTTAATTAGCCTCCCTAATTAACTTCCCTTTGGCCGCGTGGTTGATGTCTTTTAGAAGTTGTGTCCCTTGATACGATTGTATTTCCTCAATTCTCCAATAGAGAGCGCTACTGACTTGTAGGATTCGTTCCGGTGTTTTTTCAACTTTGTCCCTTTCTGTCAATAACTCCATCTTCAAGTTTTTTTTAAATTCTCACCAGTATATTTGTATGTTCTAGGATCTTCTCGGTTTGACCGGCAGTTTTTTAAAATAATTTCCACGTAACTAAACACTTTTAGACTTCGTATACTGGTAGAATGTGTTTATAAAACATACTTTTCTCTTGGCTTTATTGAGAAAATTCTATAGTTTGTAAGATATTGTTGTTTTTTTCTTCAATTTCAACCAATCAATGACGTCTACTAAGGTGAAAACATTCTGTGCCGTATGAATATGTCCCTCGTTTAAGAAACAGATTGGGTTTATTTACATTTGTGAAGAAAAAAATGATACCCTTCCTCCCACCCCTAACCCTAAAACAGATTGAAATGCAATAGATCGATACTAGGGTCATAATTATGGGTGACAATTTCATATGACACCGCGAGAAAAAACTGCCGGTCAAACGGAAAAGATCGGAAGTCCCTTCTCTGCAAAGCAACTCACTAAGTACTGCTGTGAGGTTCCTGTCTATAGTCCGTCTGTTATAAATTTCTGGCCAATGCCCTACACAAGCATTCAGGGTCTTCACCCACACCTCGTCTTCGAACTGTACAGACACCATGCTGAGATGTCTCCCTTTTCACTAGAATATGGCTCTTTTCGAGGCAGACTCTTCGGTTTGCCCTAACCTGGATGGTATGTTGTACCAGAAGACTACCTCCATTGTCTTCTGGCAATTTTGGCAGCACTCTTCGTCCTGATCTCTCTCCATATAGCCATCTGCTCTGGACCACAGTCGACCATTGAGGGGTATACATTTTCCCAATAGTTCATGATGTCAATGGCTACCCTATTCCAGTCTCCTTCCACCCGAACATGGAAGATGCCAGCGCCATCCATGTCGGTGACACATAAAAGCATCAACAAATCGGGGCTGTTTCCAGCCTCATGCAGCCCCTGTGCCGGTAGCACTAAAAAACACCCACTTCACTCACGGAGTCGTTGGCGTTAGGAAGGGCATCCAGCTGTAGAAACACTGCCAGATCAGACTGGAGCCTGGTGCAGCCTCCAGGCTTCCCATAGCCCAGTCGAACCATCCAACACATGCTAGCATGGAAAACGGACAGTAAATGATGATGATGATTTCTTTCATACTAATATCTAAGCTGTATTGATTATGGATGGTTTGATATTAATTTTAGTCCCCAATATTTAAAATTCCATACTCCCTTATTTGGTTAGTTTTTTCCTTTTAAATACAACCAACCCCACCTGATTGTTTACTTTGTATATGGGAATTCAAAATTAGTTCCCTTATACTAATCTATAGAGAGAATGTAACCATTTCTCTTTCTCTTTTACTTGTTTCAGTCATTTGACTGCGGCCATGCTGGAGCACCGCCTTTTAGTCGACCCCAGGACTTATTCTTTGTAAGCCTAGTACTTATCCTATCGGTCTCTTTTGCCGATTGTCAAACAATGTTAGGGGAACAAACACAAACACGCACATATATATATATACACATATACGACGGGCTTCTTTCAGTTTCCGTCTACCAAATCCACTCACAAGGCTTTGGTCGGCCCGAGGCTATAGCAGAAGACACCTGCCCAAGGTGCCACGCAGTGGGCCTGAACCCGGAACCATGTGGTTAGTTAACAAGCTACTTACCACACAGCCAGTCCTGCACCGAAATTATTAATTAATTTATTTATTTATTTAATATACATCTAAATAAAGTCTTATACTCATTAAGTAATTTATATTAAAAACCTTAATGTTAAGTACAAGCTATAAATATTGGAATTAAAAATAGGAAAATCTATTCTGGGTCTTCTCATTTCAGCCATTTATAGAAGCTGGCTTTGTCAACTGCCTCCTGTATATGCATTCATATATATGTATGTATGTATACACACAGAGAAAGAGGGAGAGAGAGATGCACATAGCTCAGTGGTTAGAATGCTGGGTTCACAATCATGTAGTGATTTTGATTCCTGGACAAGGCTGTGTGTTGTGTTCTTGAGCAAGACACTTTATTTCATGGTGGTCCAGTTCACTCACCTCTAGAAATGAGCAACATCACTGGTGCCAAGCTGTATTGGCTTTTGGCCTTCACTTGGATGACATTGGTGGCCTGTAGGAGGAGACTGATTACAAATACCTTGGGTCATACATATCATCATCTGGGAAAGACTTTCTAACTAGAAAGGGTATGGCCTGGTCAGCCTGTAATGACATGCATAAGATCTGGTCATCAAATCTAAGTAGAGACTTCAAACTTGAAATCTTCAAAGTCACAGTCGAACCAATTCTACTATATGGCTCAGAAACCTGGACGTTATCAAAGAAGCTTGAGAGGCGGTTGGATGGAACCTACACTCGCCTCCTTATGAGAGCTCAAAATCTCTCGTGGAGGCACCATCCAACCAAAATGCAAATATATAGGAAACTACCACCTGTGTCATCTCTTGTGAAAGGTAGGAGAGTCCAGTTTGCTGGACATTGTTGTAGAGCGGAAAACGAGGCAATTTCTACCCTTCTCCTCTGGAAGACATCTACTCACAATACCAGAGGGCGCACACTCTCCTACCCTGATGTAATCTCCAGGGATACAGGCATCCAGCAACAGGACCTCCGTAATGCCATGATGGACCGTGTGAAGTCTGGCGTAACATGGTAAATTCCATTGTCTCGACTACGGTCGAACAATGATGATGATGATGAGAGGGGAGACTGGTGTGCATGGGCAAAGCTGGTCTTCCGTGAAAAGAACCTTGCCTGGAGTTGTGCCTTTGAGGTGAACTTCCTAGATGCAATACCATGGTCATTAATGACTGAAGGGAGTCTTTACACATTGCCCTTTATATATATACTAGCAGTATAGCCCAGCGTTGCTCGGGCTTGTTTTCTTTTCGACCCTTTAGAATTGGAATTTTTGAAAAGTAAAATTTTGCATTATGTAGCTTGTTATCCTCTTTAATTGAACATTTTTCTGGTTGAAACACACCGAAAAATGACGACACAGCAGTCAAAAAATCGTAAAAAATAGGGATTTTCATAGAGAAAAAGCACCTTTGTGATGTAAATAATTTTTGGTGTTAACATGGTCCGATTTGAATTTTTTCTTCTAAGGAAGGAAGAGCAAGCCTTCTTCTATCATACTCTCAAGTTTGGTCAACTTGCGCTGCAGGGTCTTGGAGGAGATAGTGTTATTTACCAAACCTGCCATACACAGACAACTTCAGCCTTATATATATATATAATTCTCATTTTTTTTTTGTTTTTGCATCTCTCTTCCCTTGCCTACACACTCTAAGGCCACGAAGTTGGTCTGCTTGGTGGGAGGCGATTTAGTCTACTCTACTGCAGATCACATAACTTCGCCACCACAAACATAAATATCTTCATTGTTTAATTCCTGAGCAAGTGTCAAGTTATCTATTTAATAGTTTCTCCCATTTTCCGTCGCCAATGGTCAAATAACTTTTCACCCATCACACGAATTTTAGTACCAGAGGAACTGCTTTTACTGCCCTGTCACGATGTGTTAAACAGTTTCTTTGTCTTCTCATCATTTGTACATATATATATATATATATATTTGACTGAGGTCTGGCGAACCAGACTCCAATCTGATCTGGCAGAGTTTCTACAGCTGGTTGGCGTTAGGAAGGGCATCGAGCTGTAAAAACTCTGCCAGATCAGATTGGAGTCTGGTTTGCCAGACCTCAGTCAAATCGTCCAACCCATGCTAGCATGGAAAGCGGACGTTAAATGATGATGATGATTTGGTAGATTAACGGTAATTCAAAATTTTCCATGACTGATGTGGTAGATTATGATGATAATACTTTTTAGATGGTTTAAATTACGATTATATACGAATTTGTTGTCACAATTTTTTTCGGAGAATTTGGAGTCCAGAAGGATTTTGGGTAAATTTTTATATTTTCATAAAGACAAACAAAAAAACTCAGATTTTTTGCATGGAATCAAGTACCCTGACATCGCAATGTGCAGCAAACTCCTTATTTTTGCTTGGTAAAAGTATGGCGGACCACCTTCCCCTCGGTATCATTGGAAATATATATATTTTTTCAGAGGATGATGATGATGATGATGATATATGTATGTACACATACACACATATGTGTGTGTGTGTGCATACGCACACAGCATAAACTCTATTAGGAGAACACATCCAAAGAAACCCAAACAAATCAGACTGGAACCTAGTGCAGCATCATGGTTCGCTAGCTCATGTCACACTGTGCCACCCATGCCAGTAAAGAAAAAAATTTTCACTAAAGGATGATGATGATAACAGCGACAATGATGAAAACACATAGACAAAACCAACTTCAGTGTAACCTTTTATTCATTATTCCCATTTCTTTATTCTCTCAAAGCAAATTGCTCAAAAATCCAGAGCAATCATCTTCAGAAATCAAAGGCATTGTTGATATACTTCCATATATATACATAACATTCATGAATTTGATGTTGACATTATTGAAATTGAAGTTGATAACATCATATCTGAAGAGATAAAAATAGCCCTGTCTTTCAGCAGAAAAAAATAGCCATAATTGTTGTAATAAAGATTAATACTGAATGGTTGCACTTTTGTGTGAATACTCACGTGTACATAAATGGCGTTTTTGAGAGAAAGATTGACCATAGATATCACAGTGATATTTTTTTCCCCAGTATGAATATGCTTATAATTAGTCAAGTCACCATTGTATCAGAATGATTTACCACAGATATCACAATGATATGGTTTCTATCCTGCACTGGTGTTTAGTTAGGACACCACATTCAGAGAATGATTTACCACAAATATCACAATATGGTTTCTATCCTGCACTGGTGTTTAGTTAGGACACCACTTTCAGAGAATGATTTACCACAGATATCACAATGATATGGTTTTTCCCCTGTATGAATGCGTTTATGTCTACACAATTGACTACTGCAAGAGAATGATTACCACAGATATCACAATGATATGGCTTCTCTCCTGTATGAAACGTTTGTGAATAATTAAATGGCTATTTTCAGCAAATGATTGCCACAGATATCACACTGATATGGCTTTTCCCCATTATAAATACGTTTAAGTTTAGTCAATTCACTATAACAAGAAAATAAATTACCAGTCATCACAATGATATGGCTTCTCTCCTGTATGAATACGCTTGTGTCGAGTCAAATCACCTTTTACAGTGAATGATTTACCACAGATATCACACTGATATGGCTTCTCTCCTGTATGAACACGTTTATGGACAGTCAAGTCACCATTACGTGAGAATGATTTACCACAGATATCACAATGAAATGGCTTCTCTCCTGTATGAATGCTTGTGTTGAGTTAGTTAAAGTGCCATTTTCAGAGAATGATTTACCACAGATATCACAATGATGAGGTTTCTCTCCTGTGAATGATTTATGACCAGACAAGTGGCCACTACGAGAGAATGATTTACCACAGATATCACAATGAAATGGTTTTCTCCAGTGTGAACGCGCCGGGTTAGTTAAGTCATAACTTTGAGAGAATGTTTTACCACAGATATCACAATGATATGGCTTTTCTCCTGTATGAATACGTTTATGTCGAGTTAAAATGCTCTTTAGAGAAAATGATTCACCACAGATATCACAATGAAACGGCTTCTCTCCTGTATGAATGCGTTTATGACCAGACAAGTGGCTACTACGTGAGAATGATTTACCACAGATATCACAATGATATGGTTTCTCTCCTGTGTGAACGCTCTGGTGTTTAGTTAAGCCATTACTTTGAGAGAATGTTTTACCACAGATACCACAATGATATGGCTTCTCTCCTGTATGAATATGCTTGTGAATAGTCAAGTGATTTCTTCGAGAGAATGATTCACCACAGACATCACAGAAATATGGTTTCTCTCTTGTATCAGGGTTTTTAGGTTCAGTTAAATTATTCATTATGACAGGATAATTTGTCATATATATCACATTAATATTGTTTTTTTCTTTTCTATGAATATGTTTGTGTCCATTTGCATTAATTTTTTCAAAGAATAATTTAATGTAAATCTTTCTTTCTTCTGTGATCTTACTTAATACCTAAATCAACAGGTGAAAACTGTCAACTCATTTGTAAAGTTATCCAAACTTGTAAAGCAATCACCTCCTCTACATTCCAGACAAGAAAAATATTCTGCTGTTGTTTGTCATAGATTATATTTATATAGAAACGTTGATGTATAGATGAATGCTCCTTATAAATATATCGTCTTCCTTTAGTTGATAAAAATATCAAAGGCATATCTGAACGAAGTAATTTCTTTCATGTCATCATGATGTGATATTCTGAAATATAAAAAGAAACAGTAAGATAAAGAGGATAGTTAAGTGACATAGTAATTCAACATTGTAAATATTACAACATGAACACTGTCAGCCATTTAATGTCAATGTTTACAGGGGTCAGAGTTCATTGAGGTGTTGAAACATTGGTATACCCACACAAGTTTACTACACACTTCACCTCTACCTTTCAGAAAAATGTTTGATTTAAGACTTCATGTTGCCCGACCGGAATTCCCTTTTCTGGACCAGCTCGCTAGCTATCCAGCAGTGAAGGTCCCTGTCTTCATGTTGTCTACGATGAGCCCATGGGCAGTGCCCTACACATTAGGATCGTTTTGCTTTGACTGGCAGATTTTTAAAATAATTTCTATGTAACTAAACACTTTTAAACTTCATATACTGGTAGAATGTGTTTATAAAACATTTTTTTCTCTTGGCTTTCTTGAGAAAATTCTTTAGTTTGTAACATATTTGTTGTTTAATTTCTTGCATTTCGGCAATTTCAACCAATCAAAGACATCTATTGAGGTGAAAACGATTTCTGCCGTAACATTTACTGGCAGTGTCATATGAAAATGTCTGTTTTTTATGAAAAAAAAAGATACCCGTGGCCATAAACTGAGGGGTCACTCGTAATCAGAGCTGGATAACAAAATCGTTCCCTATTTAGTGTCCACCTATAATTATGATCCTAGTATCGATCTATTGCATTTCAATATGGGAAGGGTATCTTTTTTTTTCTTCAGAAATGTAAATAACCCAATCTGTTTCTTAAACGAATATATAATATGTAACAGGGACATTTTCATATAACGCCGCCAGAAATCGTTTTCACCTCAATAGACGTCATTAATTGGTTGAAATTACCGAAATTAATCAAATATGTTACAAAATGCAGAATTTTCTCAAGAAAGCCAAGAGAAAAACATTTAAGTACATTCTACCAGTATACGAAGTTTAAAATGTTTTAGTTACATAGAAATTTTTTTTTAAATCTGCCGGTCAAAGTGAAAAGATCGCATCATTACTCTCAAAGTTCAAATCACATCAAGGTCCCCTTTCATCATTTCCAGGTAGAAAAAATAAGAAGAAGCATCAAGTACTAGGGTCCATGTAATTCACTTATGCCTTCCCGCCAATTTTCAGGTCAAAAGCACAAACGGTTATTGTTTTAATTATCAAAAGATACTATTATCATCATCATCATTATTATTTTCTTCACACAGAATGGAATGAAATACAAAGCCAACCTCGGCGGAAAGTCCTGAGTTCAAATACGGATGAGATCGACTTTGTCTTTCATCTCTTTCGGGAAAAAACCGGGACCCATGCAATCGACTTATCGCTCGTATTAAAGATTGCTGACCCTGGGCCAGTTTTGAAATTATCATCATCATTACTATTATTAATATAACATTAGAGTAAATCTTTATCAACTTACCGTTTTATCAATGCCTCATAAACAACAGGATAACATATATTAACGTGGAATTCTTCAATCGGACTCCTCTCATTTTACTAATTAATTACGCTGTTTTATTCTCACTTTACCAATTAATTTCAGTTCTATCACATGTATCAGTCGGTCATAGTATTTTGTAAGCATCAAATCAACATTTCAGTTTCAAAGTTATTAATTAAGACGAACAAATATATTTTCCTAATTATTGTCAGGTTCCCGCTTCGAAAAATAATTACTATAACATCGAGAGGTTCACTGTGTTGTAGAAGTTACTTTCCTTCGTATGATTGTATTTCTTCAATTCTCCAATAGGTGGCTCTGCTGAGTTGTTGGTTCCGCTCCAGTGATTTTCTTTGTCCCGTACACCAGATTATTTTGATAAAGTCTACTCCTTTTCCAGCACATAAATTGGATCTTTTCCTTTTGAACGGCAGACAATTTCTAGTTAACTAAACACTTTAAAACTTCGTATACTGGTAGAATGTGTCAAAATAAAACAACTTTTTCTCTTGCCTTTCTTGAGAAAATTGTAATTTGTAAGTTTAACATAGTTTAATTTTTCGAATTTTAATCAATCGATTGCTTCTAAACTGAGACATCCTGTCACTGATCCTAACCCTAACCTAAATGGATCTTTACCCTTTGAACGGCAGTTTTCAACACAAATTCTAGTTAATTAAACAGTTTTAAACTTCGTGTACTGTGTAGTAGAATGTGTTCAAAATAAAAATGGGATTTATTTCTAGCGTTGTCGTTGAAATTGTCACCCATTATTATGGCCCTAGTATCGATCTATTGCATTTCAATCTATTTTAGGGTCAGGTTAGTTAGGGTTAGGGGTGGGGGTGGGGGTAAAGGTATCTTTTTTTCTTCGCAAATGTAAATAAACCCAATCTGTTTCTTAAACGAGGACATATTCATACAGCACGGTATGTTTTGACTCCAAATGGACGTATTTGATTGGTTAAAATTGCAGAAAAGCTCGATTTTAAAGTGGAAATATGTTACAACATATAGAATTGTCTCAATAAAGCTAAGAAAAAATGATGTTTTATAAAGACATTCTACCAGTATACGAACTTTAAAAGTGTTTATTTAACTAGGAATTGTGCTGAAAACTGCCGTTCAAAAGGAAAAGATCCCATCTGTTTGTTTTTGTACACCACGTGTCTTTGTCTTTTGTTTTTTTTTGTAAACTCTACCCCTATATATATGTCTGTCTTGTCTCCCTCTCAGCAAATAGCTGTGCATGTTTCTGTTACTTCTGTATAGTTGAGAGCAGAGGTAGAAATAAAAAGTGTTAAGCAGAGGAGGTATGGTGGTGCAATGGCCCAGTGGTTAGGGCAGCAGACTCACGGTTTCGATTCCCAGACTGGGCGTTGTGTGTGTTTATTGATCAAAAACACCTAGTAGCTCCATGAAGTTCTGGCATGGGTGGTGACGACCCCTGTTGTACTCTTTCGACACAACTTTCTCTCACTCCCTTTTCCTGTTTCTTGAGTAATGCTGCGATGGACTGGCGTCCCGTCCAGTTGGGGGGCACACATAGAGATCTTTTCCTTTTGAACGGCAGACAATTTCTAGTTAATTAAATACTTTTAAACTTCGTATACTGGTAGAATGTGTCAAGATAAAATTTTTTTTTCTCTTGGCTTTCTTGAGAATATTCTATAGTTTGTAAGATATTTGTTGGCTTTTTTCTTCAATTTCTACCAATCAATGACGTCTATTAAGGTAAAAACATTCTGTGCCGTATGAATATGTCCCTCGTTTAAGAAACAGATTGAGTTTATTTACATTTCTGAAGAAAAAAAGATACCCTTCTCCTCACCCCTAACCCTAATCCTAAAACAGATTGAAATACAATAGATCGATACTAGGGTCATAATTATGGGCGAAAATTTCATATGACACTGCTATAAAAAACTGCCGGTCAAACCGAAAAGATCCGTAATGTTAACTTGGGAATCCAAAATTTCAGGCTTATAGGTACAGATTCGCCCTGGAAAGTTCTTAATTTTTCCACAGATTGAGCCTGATTCCAAAATGGTATGATATGTTGGGCTACGGCCTCTAAGAGTAAAGTTGAAAAAGTGGGACACATTCGCATTTATAGTATTAGATATGCATACATACACACACATAAATTTACATGTGTGTGTATATATATATATATGTCATCATCATCATCATTTAACGTCCGTTTTCCATGCTAGCATATGTTGGACGGTTCTACAAGGATCTGGGAAGCCAGAAGGCTGCACCAGGCTCCAGTCTGATCTGGCAGAGTTTCTACAGCAGTATGCTCTTCCTAACGCCAATGCCCTTCCATATATATATATATATGCTGTGTGGCAGGTAAAAAGCACCATTTTATCATTACCAGCATTGCCTTACTGGCACGTGAAAAAGTATTCGAGCAAGGTCATTGCCAGTGCTGGTACCACATAAAAAACACCATTTCAGCATGGCCGTTGCCAGTACTGCCTGACAGGTCTTCATGCCAGTGACATATATAAGGACCCACTACACTCTTGGAGTGGTTGGCATTAGGAAGGGCATCAAGCTGTCGAAACTCTGCCATATCAGAAAGGAGCCTGGTGCAGCCATTTGGTTCACCAGTCCTCAGTCAAATCGTCCAACCCATGCTAGCTTGGAAGGCGGATGTTAAATGATGATGATATAAAGCACACAGCATAAAATGTAAACTGGTTAATATTAGGAGAATACATCCAAAGCAACCAAAACAAATCAGACTGGAACCTAGTGCAGCATTAGGGCTTGCCAGCTCATGTCAAACTGTCCCACCCATGACAGCATATAAAGAAAAGCTATCGCTGAAGGATGATGATGATGAAAATGACGACAATGATGAAAGTTAATAGACAAAACCCATTTCAGTTTAATTCAGTTTTTATTCATTATTCCCAATTCTTTATTCTCTCATAAGAAATTCCTCAAAACTCCAGCATGACCATCTTCAGAAATCAAAGTCTTTGCTGAATTTGATGTTGACATTAACCTTTTCGTTACCAAACCGCCCAAAGCCGCCCCTCAAAAATTTTGGTTAATGTGACCAAACCGCCCAAACGCGCCCGTATTTACCTATTCATATTTAAATGAGAATATCAGAGCAAATCTCTTTAGTACATTCGTGAAAACATGTGATTATACTTCGTAAACAGTTCATCTACAGTTTTGTACAACGATCGAAGTGTAATTTTAATTCCGTGAATTTTGGGAGATTTTTTTCCGAAATTTGTTCCTATTGTGTTTTCAAAATTTGTAATTCTGACAAAAAATGGATATGAATTTCATTATATCAAGCAGCGAGTCAGAAAAGCGAAGGATTTTCTACTGAAGACCTTGATAAATCTAACTCTATGACTGAAAAAAACAAGCATGTAGTATTTGATAATGAATCTGATGTCTCATTTTCCGAAAGTGAAAACAGTGAATCCGAGAGCTCCAACAGCGATAAAGAAAATGAATTGGCACCTGAATGGAGTGAAAATTTAAAAACTGTTTCTATCGGTGATTTTTCTGAAGAAACTGGACCAAGCCACAGACTTTCCCAGGAGAGTAAAGCCTTAGACTATTTCTTTTTACTTTTTCGAATGAGCTTATTTGAAATCATTACGGCGGAAACGAACCGCTCCGCTAAATGTAAACAAAGCAAAAGAAAGGATAGTTAGTGGTTTCCCACAACCTTAAATGAAATTAAGACTATTTTGCCATAAATATTATTATGGATATCAGAAAGTTGCCCAGAATAACAAATTCTATTGTAAAATTTTGTTGTATACCCAATTGTATATTAGCTAATAAC
>NW_021825172.1:0-16469 GCF_006345805.1 Octopus sinensis | reverse complement strand
CTTCTTAATGCTTTTGGTATATTTTTTTTCTCCATAACTTACCCACACGATATATTTTTATATTCGTACGATTTTTTTAACCGATTTTTCTTTTTGTCAGCTCTTATTGATTTCTCACATAGGCACAAGGACCTCCGCTTTCTCTATAACCAAAATTTCCATGGATTTCAATAAATCTTTCCCAGTATTTCAATAAATCACTATAGATATCGAGAAGGCCTCTGATCTAACATAAACGGAAGGAATAATACCGTTCCCCAGATTTGAACTCGCAATATAAGCTAAAGAACCTCAATACCATCTTACTACTTTTCCAATCATTTTAACATCGAATCTTCCAGGTAATCTTATAACCGATACAATTTATTGTAGGGAATGCTGTTCGATTATACCGAAGCCGTAGATATGCAAGGTAAATTCAACCCCGACTGAATTTTAACTTCGAATGTGAAAGATGGTTACGGCTTTTACTTCCCTTTCGGTCTTCTTTTGTCTTGTCTCTTTAGTAATACAGCTAATCCCTTACTATCTCTTTCTTAGCCATTTTTGTTAAGCCACTATATGGGATACTGGACAGAACGACGGTCAAGGTTTCTATTTTGGTATTTATATGCGTTATCTATATACATAGTGAGTCCCCTAACCACAATTCAAATCTAATGGAAAAGCAAAATTCCTGCATTTGATGATGAATTAAAAGCTAGCCACACTCTTTTACTTGTTTCAGTCATTTGACTGCGGCCATGCTGGAGCACCGCCTTTAGTCGAGCAAATCGACCTCGGGACTTATTCTTTGTAAGCCCAGTACTTATTCTATCGGTCTCTTTTGCCGAACCGCTAAGTGACGGGGACGTAAACACACCAGCATCGGTTTTCAAGCAATGCTGGGGGGACAAACACAGACACACAAACACATAAACACACAACATATATATATATATTATATATATATATATATATATATATAATATACATAGATACGACGGGCTTCTTTCAGTTTCCGTCTACCAAATCCACTCACAAGGCATTGGTTGGCCCGGGGCTATAGTAGAAGACACTTGCCCAAGGTGCCACGCAGTGGGACTGAACCCGGACCATGTGGTTGGTTAGCAAGCTACTTTATTTCATGAAAGATTCGCCATTAAGGCGTTACATAGAGGGGACATACAATTACAGACAAACATATAGGGTGTAGTAGCTTAAAACGTTGGTGATTACAATAAAATATATATAATATTTACAATATAAAGTTTTAAAAATTTGTTATTATACAGTAGGGCACGGATACCAGCCATCTGGGTAGAACCTTTACTTCTTGATCCGGCCACACTTACCTGGTGCCAGATATACGCAGCTTGCATGCTACAGACTTCCATCTTTTCGCAAACATGTCTCGTGACAGACACCTTCTCCAGCCTGATCTTACTACCGAGGTGGTAACTGAAAAAGTTAACCAACCCCTGGCCGGATACAAAGGTACCTGTCACTATACCTTTCGTGCACGTCTTCCATACTGTTTCTTTCAGTATGGCTACTACGCAGGAAAAACAAGCCTTCCTTTCCCTGCTGAGGAAAGGAGGTGGCACAATCTCAATGATAGACTCCGCTGATAGCTGTACTCTTCCATTCACTGACAACAGTTGTTCGGCGAAAGCAATCAGTCCCGATAACTCCGGACACTCCACGAATGCGTGCAAGACGGTTTCCCCTCCTGCTCACATCGCGGACATGTCGGCGAGACGGCACTTCCGTGCCTTGACAGCTTGTCGCGAACAGGTAACGCCGCACGGAAACACTGCCAGGCCAGGGATTTCTGGTAATTATCCAGGTACCCCGGCCCGAACGTTCTCCGGAACAGGTTGGTCAACTGATTTTCATCGTAGCCCAGGGTCTCCCCCAAGGCGTCTTCGGACTTAACTAAACTCCACTAACCCGCTATAGAAATCCGCGTGGAACTCCTGTTGCCGGCATTGCCCGCCCGAGAGAGTAGTTGAAGTGCCTGACGGCACTCCAATTGCCAGTCCCCCAGCCTAGGTCTCTGCTTGATCCAATTACCAATGTCCGTTAAGGACGTTAATCGCGGAAAGTAGAACCGAACGTGCGGTGACCACACCTGTTCTCCATCCAAGTAAAGCCAGAGGTGCCTCAACCTTAACGCGACCTTTCGCATCTTCAGCCAAGGCATCCCTAGCCCACCCTTTAGCGGTTTCTGGCAGCAGACAGAGCGCTTTACAAGTGGCTTCCCTCCTTTCCACAAAAAGTGGAAAAGGATTCTCTCCAACTTGTTCAGCCACAAATCGGGGCAAGGCACCACGGTCAGGCGGTAGGTGACTACTGATGCTATGAACATCTGCACCACCTCCGCCCTCCCTAGCAAGGATAACGCCGTCCAGACCAGGTCTGGGTTAGAGCGGTCACCTTGCCGGCTACCTCACTCCAATTTTTCTCTATCTGGAGGTCTGGCCCGAACCAGACTCCGAGCAGCTTAACAGGACCTTCCGTCCAACGCCCCACTACGTTATTGGACGGCATCAGCTTGCCCCTCCAGTTGCCGAGTTGCAAACCGACCGACTTGTTCTTGTTCACCTTTGCTCCTGCCACCGCCTCGTAGCTTTTGATGGCCTCTTCCACCACTGGAAGCTGGTCCACATCTGCCACGATGATGGAGATGTCATCCGCGTACGCCGTAGCTCCTCTTCCACACCATAGATCATGCGGTGCGCCCCCTATTGCCTCCAACTTCCGTAGCAAAGGCTCAAGAGCCAACACATATAGAAGCGGGGACAGGGGACACCCCTGACGGACTGAACGCTCGATCCTGAACGGCTTCGAAAGAGAGCCGTTCACCTTGACCACAGACTCGATGTCGCTATACAAAGCAGCGATCCAACCTCGAAAGATCGGGCCCAGGCCAGCCTCCCCGAGGACCGCCGCCAAGTACCGATGGTCGACCCTATCAAATGCCTTAGACTGGTCTAAATGTACCAGTGCCCCTCCTGCGCCAGAAAGCTTCCCGACCCGCTCTAAGGAATAGCGTATAAGGTGGAGATTGTCGTGTATCGTCCTGCCCGGGATAGCGCACGTTTGCGCTTCTCCGACAAGTTTATCCACGACCCGCGCCAACCTTTTCGCCAGCACATTGGCCAAAATCTTTAACTCTGTGTTCAGCAGAGTTATGGGCCTGAAGTTGCCTATCTCGTCCCCCTTGCTCGGGTCCTTCCTGATTAACGTCACCACACCCCGGCTCGCAGACTTGGGAATTTTCCCATTCTGCTGCCAGTTGGCGAAGACGCCAGCCAGCAGGTGTCCGAACAAGTCTGGCATACTTTTAAAAAACTCATAGGGCAGACCATCGAGACCCGGCGACTTCTCCCCGGGGCACTCGCCCAACGCCTCGATTACTTCCTCGGCTGTGATTGGCCCCTCACAGCACTCAGCCTCTCGTGCCGAGAGACGCGGGCCACCAGACAGGAAGTCCCTAAGGGCCTCACCATGATCCAGCGTCCCGCACCTCCCGAACAACTCGGCGAAGTGCTTGTAAAGTGCCTCACACATCTCGTCCCGCTCCTTCACCGTGCATCCGTTTCCATCAACAAGAGACCTAATTGTGGAATTGTTGCCACGCTGGGTTTCTACCGTACGGGCCCATCCGGCAACATTAATTCCCTCGCGGCCCAATGTTCGTACTTTAGCCCGGATTCTACACCCCTCATGTTTGGTTTTGAGGTGACGGTCTAATGCCGTTCTCGCCGCCAAAATGTGAGATGCAGAGCCCAACCTCAACGCCTCCTCTAACTTCTTTGCTAATTGCTCTTCTATTCTAGCCCTATCTAGTCTTAGTTGCTTACTAAACCTAATGGACTCGAATCGAATGGCTCTTTTCAGGGCGAACCACCACCGGTTGTTAACCACTCCTCCGGTTAACGCCCTCTGCACTAACTCCTTAATCCGACTGCGGTATGCCTCACAAGTCAAAATAGACTTGTTTAGCTTCCAGTAGCCGTTTCCTATCTTTAGTGTGCTATCTATGTCCAGTCTACACTTGACCATTCTATGGTCCGTATAGGGTACCTGGACAAGCTGTGGACAACTAAAACTAGATTTATCTCTAGTTCTTATCACTATCCTGTCTAGATAAGACTTGAACCTTCCGTCGCCACTCATCCAGGTCCACTCTGGGACGTTCGGATGGTCAAGTCTGTAACGATCTGCCAGCTGAAACCGCTTAAGCAGGTCCACGAGACGTGAGTTCACTTTCCTATGGATCGAGCCAACACTATCGATGTGTACGTCAACGATAGCATTAAAGTCTCCTAATACTACTAAAGTCTTCGACGTCACGAGAAAGTTCTCTAGGCGCCGATAAAAATCAGTTTGGAAGCCTCTAGCACAAGGTGCATAGAGTCCGATCAACCTGAAGGCCTTACTGCTGTGTGTCACATCAAGGACGACCAGCCCACCTTCAGGGTCCACATAGACTGTACTTGTCTGCAGAGCCAAGCTTTTACGGATCAGTACCACTACGCCCCCTCGTCCTCCGGTCTGACCGGGAGACATGATTTTCTCGTAGTCATTCAGGAGAGGCGAGAAGGCTTGTAGACCGTCCAGCTTGGTCTCTGTAGCAACCATCACATGCATATCATGTGATCTGAGATCGTCGAGGAAACACGCCTGCTTCCACTTCGAACTCAAACCACGCACATTCAAACAACCAAGGTTAAGAGATGCCATTACAAAAAGTAAAGGTTCTACTTACATTTCTTTGAAGATGTGGGGCATGACCTCACCACACGTGGATCCGTCCCCTTCTTCTCCTCTCTCTCTTCGCGTAATTCGGTAAATCCGCGATCTTCCATATGGCCTTCTGGTTCCTGTCCTTTAGTTCCCGGTATAGGGGTTCTTCTATCATTGCACTCATGGTGTTGGATGTTCAGCGTAGTATTTTTGTGTTTTACAGTTTCGTCATTTGTATACGTGTCTGTCGTATCGTGTTCTATTAACATAGCATTTTTGTTTTCTTCCGGGACAGATGGGCAGGGTTTCTTTTTTGTTGTCTGTGGTGCGTTTTTTCTGTTTTGTGTGGGGGATATGGGTGGGGAAGGTCTACGGGAACGTTTCTTTTCCACTGGTGTGAATCCACCCTCTGAAACCTCCATGGTGTTATCTGAGGGGCTGGTGGCAGTTTCTTTCGGCGCAGTGTTTTCCGTTGGTGCCGGGTCTTCCGAGGGGGTTGGGTCATTTTGTTTATGTAGGGACTTGTGCGTGCCGGGGCTGGGTTTTTCTGTGCTTTGTTTGGGGACTAGCACCTCAACAACGGGGGTGGGAGTTTTGTGTTTGTGGGGGCTGGTGTGTTTGCGGGGGCGGGGTTTTTTTGGTTATTTGAGGGGCCTGGTGTTTGCAACAACTTTTTTTTTTCTTCACAGTCAGCTCGAATGTGGCCCTTTTTTCCGCAATGGTAACAGGTGGGCTTACGGCCTTCCACATGTACCCTAAGAGCCACATTCTCCCCAACGAGTACTCTCTCTGGTAGGGCCTGAATGTCCTCCTGTTTTCCTTGTATTAAAACCGTTATGTTCCGCCCTAACCACAGCCGTTGGGCGGAACATGTGGTCTGTAATATGTTTATCCGGTCCGTCCTATTAAACAACAGGCCGGCCACCACCTCTTTCGGGTCTACTTTGGGTGGGATTTCATTAATCCTTACACGGGATGTTCGTCGCCCCATGTACGTTGGAAAAAGTACCACTTCCTTGGTCTTCAGGGGGGACACGGAGTGCCCGCGAGCCACCTTTTCCTCTGAGAATTGAACCTCAACGGATCCGTATGCCCGTCCCCTCGAGATATACACTATATCCTTCCATATCGGAGCTAGGCATATTTCTATAGTTTCCTTCCCGAAGTGCTTAAACCTTTTGTCTTGTGGGCAGAAGGTTTTAAACACCACGGTCCTCTTTTCCGTTTCTAGCACGGTGGAGGAGGGCGATATCACAACATCACCTCCCTCCTCCTTCATTCTTTTAAAATATCTCTCCAGCATGTCTGCAGAGATATCTATATTTTCGGTTGCTACTTCTGCAACTGCCGAAAACTTTTTAACAGCGTTGGCGCAATTGCCAACATCAACATTGCTCTCTTCAAGAGTAGATTTCTCATGTATTATTTCAACCGACATGGTTGAAAAGTAATTGGTTTCCCACAAAACTGGGAGACCTTTCGAAAAAAAGAAATTATCCTCTCACAGAGGACAAAAGTAATTAATTAATTTTTTTTTTTTTTTTTTTTTAATGTTCGCAGTCCCACGTTCAAATCCCACCCCCGCTGGGGGGTGAGACGTAGCAACAAAGTCTACGACGATTTGAAATTAATATTTCCACCACAACGAAATCCCCAAAAAGGGAAACCTATATTTTTTCCAAAACACGACGACGACAGTTCAAATCTCGCCCGTGCTACGGGCGGATGTCACATAGAGCCTACAATGGCTAAAGTTTATTTTTCACAACAACAGTTGCTATCCCAAAAAAAACAGAAAGCCTATAATATTTTTTTTTTTTTTTTTCTCTTAATAAGGATAACAGTTCAAATGCCACCCCCGCCGGGGGGGGGGCACGACAATAAAGCCTACAACGGCTTTAACAAGTTCAACAATATTAATAAAGTCATATAATCACTTCAGTCTTACAACAAACTTTTTCCCGTCACCGGGAAAAAGTACAAAAATTCACAGAGTTCACAAAAATATTCAACAACAAACGTTGAACAGCAGAAAAATTATCCACGTGCGATAACACGTGTGACTCACCGCCAAAAAAACACGTCCGACTTCGACGAAGGTTAGCGAGCTACTTACCACACAGCCACTCTTACACAAGTACTGCAACGCTGGAGTGCAGTATAATATGTTGCACTCTCTTCACAATCCAGTCTCTTTTTTCCGAGTACTTTTTGTCGCTTCTCTTGTTTGAATATCCTCTTCGATATCGTCTAATCAATGAAATCCTTAATTCTTACCATGTCCATCTTTTTCTCATTTCCTTCCCCCCATTTTTTTTTCGTAATCTCTTTTACGATTTTGGGCCGCTGAATTAGCAGAATCGTTAGGGCTTCAAAAAATGTTTGGTCGCATTCGATCAGGCTCTTTACGTTCCAAATCACCTTTCTAAAGACAATTTATTTTTGGGATTTGTATTCTTCTGGGTTTCGGTTATATTAATTAGCCTTGAAATGCTGGGGTTAAAAATACCGTGGCTGTGTGGTAAGTAGCTTCCTTAGCAACCACATGGTTTCGGGTTCAGTCCCACTGCGTGGCACCTTGGGCAAGTGACTTCTACTATAGCCTCGGTCAAACCAAAGCCTTGTCAGTGGATTTGGTAGACGGAAACTGAAAGAAGCCCGTCGTATATATGTATATATATATATATATGTGTGTGTGTGTGCGTGTGTGTTTGTGTGTCTGTGTTTGTCCCCCTAGCATTGCTTGACAACCGATGCTGGTGTGTTCATGTCCCCGTCACTTAGCGGTTCGGCAAAAGAAACGGATATAATAAGTACTAGGCTTACAAAAGAATAAGTCCCGGGGTCGAGTTGCTCGACGAAAGGCGGTGCTCCAGCATGGCCACAGTCAAATGACTGAAACAAGTAAAAGAGCAAAGAGTAAAGAGTAAAGAGTAAGCCTTAAACTTTGTTGGCCTTGTGCTTAAATCATAAAATTTTAGTATGTATGTAATTAACCGCATCCTTGAAGCCATTGCATTTTAACGCTTCATTTGGAAAACGTAAAATTGTTTGATACAATACTCTGATTAATCTTAATGTGCGTACGAATAACACGAAACATTTCTTTCATCTATTAGATAAAAAGTTTTCCGAAAAACCATAAATATTACAAGCGTTTTCTTTCCATAAAAATAATGTTAAATTAATTTAACGTGTACACAAATGTTGCTGCAGAAATAGCAAATATTAATTGCAGAATCTAAGATAGTTATCTATCGCAAGTTAATCTTTCCCATTTGTGCAATTGTTTTAATCCGCTAGAATGTCTCTTAAATAATTTATGTCTTTCTACTTCGATTGCATATTGTGAGAAAATATTTACAAGCAAGCGAATCGCTGTCAAAAGAATGTATCAACCTTTTCACTGAAAGTCCTTTTAAGTTAAGATTTAATCACCACATCTATAGTTTTCGGATATCTGGAAAGATATCAAATATGTCAAAGCATATCTGAAAATGTTTTTTAATAGCGTATCAGCAAATTTTAATATCATTTTTAAAATATAATAATACGTCGAAACTTAAACTCAGATAAACGATGAGTATGATCTGTATAGCTTTAAAAGAATGGATATACGTTTACATCTAGTGAAGAAGGCATCCTTAATAATCGATAAGAGCTGATACATCGCAGCTATCATAAATGGAAAGTTTTGTTCAAATATTTCAAAATGTTTAACGGTTGAATGCTGGTAAACCTTCTCCAATAATGTTAAACGTCTCAAATTAATCAAATGCTGCTGTCATTTTTTTATCTTCTATTATTTGTCTTGTCTATATATCATATTCAACGGTTATTTATTTCCTATATAAACATAAAAATCGGTGTTTTATATATATTTCTCTGCTTGTGAATCCCACGTGTGCAATTTGTGAAATTCAAGCTTAATAGAAATTTATTTATACATACATATATATATGTATGTATGTGTATATGCATGTACATAAGTACATGTGATATATATATATAAATAAATATATATACGTATATATATATATATATATATATATATATATATATGGGGGTCAATATACCCTCCTCCTTCTTCCCTTCTTTCCTGAGCGTCCAATAATACCTTATTTGTTCCACATCCTCGCGTTGTTGTCTTTTTGTTTTTTTGTTTGGATTAACTTTATATATATATATATATATATGGAGGTCATTAGATAAATAAGTCGCTCGGTAGGTATGCGAGTAAGTAGGTACATACATACCTACGTCGATCGATAATCAATCGACCTGCAATGACAAAAGAACTCCATTATCGGCAGATATCAATAACTAAAGGAAATTTAACGAAGAGGAAAACATAACAACAGAAAAACTACACAAACAAAAACAAATACTGAAACCACAAGGAAATAACCTCAGAAGCGCCATAATGAAAAGAATTGAAAATAAAAACAAAACACAATAGGAGAATCTATATATAAATAAAAAAGTATAAAAATCCAATTAAAAATGCCGCAAAATAATAATAATAATATACATAGCAATTACAATAATGATTATTAAACGGCCCACGTATGCAGCAAGGAGAGAATAGGAGCAAATTAAACTGATATAATAAAAGCCCTGAAAAAATACAGAAGGCGTTTATAAAGCAATAGAGTTATAAGTATAAATAATAATGAAAAATTCACAGACAACAAAGAGACTAAATAAACTACTGCTCTCAAATAGGGTCACCAAACAGTGTGAAATAAACGACGGAACTCGAAGCAATTCTAGCGAATCTTACACAAAGAAGATCGTCTCAATTGAGACAAGGTGGCTGTGTGGTAAGTAGCTTGCTTACCAACCACATGGTTCCGGGTTCAGTCCCACTGCGTGGCACCTTGGGCAAGTGTCTTCTACTATAGCCTCGGGCCGACCAAAGCCTTGCGAGTGGATCTGGTAGACGGAAACTGAAAGAAGCCCGTCGTATATTATATATATATATATATGTGTGTGTGTGTGTGTTTGTGTGTCTGTTTGTCCCCCAACATCGCTTGACAACTGATGCTGGTGTGTTTATGTCCCCGTAACTTAGCGGTTCGGCAAAAAGAGACCGATAGAATAAGTACTAGGCTTAGAAAGAATAAGTCCTGGGGGGGATTTGCTCGAGTAAAGGCGGTGCACCAGCATGGCCGCAGTCAAATGACTGAAACAGGTAAAAGAGTAAAAGAGTAAAGAGTAAGGTAGCTGCTGGGAGAAGCTGGAAAATGAAAGACTCTACTCTCTCGAACGAAAGCGGGAAATATATGTCGTGACATGCATCTGGAAAATCCTTGGAGGTTACGGAAACACTAGAATGGGGCGCCACTAAATTGTACCTAAATCGAAAATAATTGCCATCAGTACATAGAACGAGATACTGCCAAGTACCCACAGCTCTTCAATAACCTCCTAAAAAGTCCAAGAGAACTACACGGGGTAGATGGAGGGGTTTCCAAAACAAAACTGTATCTCCCGTCAAGAGCTCTAAATAAACCTACCTCGAGGCAGGAAACACAGATGAGAAAAGCTACATCAAAATCCGTAATTTACCAAATGCCACATATCAGCTAATATATATATATATATATATATATAATATATATATATATATATATATATATTATAATGTATAGAATGGCTTTTCTTATATCTCCACTTTAATAAATAGATGCTTAGCAGTACACTACTAACATATGACCCCCTACGTAATGGTGGTTATTCCACAACTGTGATCTCAATGTTATGGTACCAACCTAGTCCTGGAGTCTTACGTGTTGAGGTGACTACATTCTAAAGAATTCTGTAACTAATCTGTACATATGTATGTATGTAAGATTTCATATACATTGTGTTTGTCTGCCCGCAGTTTGGATTGCGGTGTTTGTTTCTTTACGTCCTAATATAATATAATGGTCTGACTCATACAATAAGTAATGGGGATCGATCTCAATTCGAAGAAAACTGAAATTTTTGACAACGAATCAGGGTCGAGCGTTCCGTTTTAAACAAATTTAGCAATGGAATAAAAATGCTGATAAAATCTAAATCGTTAATATTATAACAGAGTATTATAAAGGTCAATAAACTTGCGAAACGATACTGTAACAAGAGCAGTTAACAAGAAAAAAAGAAATGTTGAATTTCCCTGGGACTGTAAATATCATAAACATCAATATTTAAATTAGAAAACAGCGGAAGCGCGTATGTTCTTACATACGATTCATAACTCAAATGTTTCGGTTACTGTCTCAATGGAATACAGAGTTATCCTTTACATAATTACATAGTCAGCATACATAATAAATTAATTAAATGTGATGTGTTACTCATTTCTTCAGGACCAAAATAATAGAGAACTGTTAATAGTGATATATCCTAGTGTAGGATGGTCACATCAAGAATATTGTTTATTACTTTATTTGTTTGTCTTTAGTCTTATTTTTTTCCTATTACTCTTTTACTCTTTTACTTGTTTACTTGTTTCAATCATGGATTGTGGCCATGTTGGAGCACCGCCTTTAGTCGAGCAAATCGACCCCGGGACTTATTCTTTCTAAGCCCAGTACTTATTCTATCGGTCTCTTTTGACGAACCGCTAAGTAACGGGGACGTAAACACACCAGCATCGGTTGTCAAGCAATGCTGGGGGACAAACACAGACACACAAACACATACATATATACATATATACATATATACGACGGGCTTCTTCCAGTTTCCGTCTACCAAATCCACTCACAAGGCTTTGGTCGGCCCGAGGCTATAGTAGAAGACAAGGTGCCACGCAATGGGACTGAACAAGCTACTTACCACACAGCCACTCCTGCGCCTATATTCGTAAACTTTGTTGATGAAACATTCATATTATTTTTTTCGTTATTCATTTATTTATATATATATTTATTTGTTTTTTTCATTCGTTCATTCATTTATTTATTGCTCTTTCGCGTTGGTATATCAAGTACTTTTATGAATATTAATAGTGATATTTTATAATATTAAAGAAATTTTTAATGGAAGGTGAAATAACGGGTAAAAATAAAAAATTAAAAAATCAAATTGACAAATTTCTTGCAATGCATTATTAGAATTACGATATTACACGACAAGGAAACATCAAAATTTATATAATTACTAGTTAAATCAACGAGCAGAGGGGGAAGAATTAATTTGATCGATGAAAATTAAACACTGCACTTGCAGCGCTATATTTAACACGACCCATAAAGGACCGATACTGCGTTCATTATAATCGATCGTATACGCTCCCACGAACGCGTTGTTTTTATGGTTATATTGTAAAGCACTAGAGTTATGATTGATATTTTTATTATTGTTGTTGTTGTTAGTATTTTTATTATTGAAGGCGGCGAGCTGGCTGAATCGTTAGCACGCCGGGCGAAATGCGTAGCCGTATTTCGTCTGCTGTTACTTCCTGAGTTCAAATTCCGTTGAAGTCGACTTTGCCTTTCATCCATTCGGGGTCGATTAAATAAGTACCAGTTACACACTGGGGTCGGTATAATCGACTTAATCCGTTTTCTGTCCTTGTTTGTCATCTCTGTGCTTAGCCCCTTGTGGGTAGTAAAGAAATAGGTATTTCGTCTGTCTTTACGTTCTGAGTTCAAATTCTGGCGGGGTCGACTTTGCCTTTCATTCTTTCAGGGTCGATAAATGAAGTAGCAATTGCGTACTGGAGTCGATCTAATCGACTGGCCCCCTCCCCCAAAATTTCGGGCCTTGTGCCTAGAGTAGAAAAGTATATTGTAAAGCACTGTTGTTCCTATTAATATATTTATTATTATTGTTGTTGTTGTTGTTGGTGTTGTTGTTGTTGTTAGTCAGAATCGTTAGCACGGCGGACTAAATGCTTAGCGATATTTCGTCCGTCTTTAGGTTCTGAGTTAAAACTCCGCCGGAGTCGACTTTGCCTTTCCTCATTTCGAGATCGATAAAATAAGTACCAGTTGAGTACTGGGGATCTATGTTATCGAGTACCGCCCCGTCCCCAAATTTCAGTCCTGGTGTCTGTAGTAGGAAAGATTATTATTATTGTTGTTGCTCGTGTTTATTATTATTATTATTATTCGACGGCCCGAGCTAGCAGAATCAATGCAGCGCCGGACAAAATGCTTGGTTGTATTTCATTCGTACTCAGTTGAAAGTAGAAAAGATTATTATCTCGGCACCATCCTCAAGGAATATGAGTCGGTTGCAGGGGCTAAAATCAACGCCGACAAATTGGTGGGTTTGTGGTTGGGCTCCTGGAGACGTAGGGCGATGCCATGGGACGGCGTCGGCGGACACTGTCTGGTGTCTCATTTGGCCCCGACCCCCAGGTTGATAACAACTGGGACGAGGTGGCGGACCGGGTGGCCAGTCATACCGAGAAATGGGTAAGACTGGCCAAGTAGTAGTAGTAGTAGTAGTTGTTGTTGTTGTTGTTGTTGTTCTAGCAGCAGCTGCAGTAGTAGTAGTTGTAGTAATAGTGCTAGTGGTAGGAGCAGCAGCAGCAAAACAACAGTAGTAGTAGTAGTAGTAGTAGTAGTAGTAGTAGTAGCAGTAGTAGTAGTAGCTGTAGTAGTAGTAGTAGTAGTAGTAGTAGTAGCTGTAGTAGTAGTAGTAGTAGTAGTAGTAGTAGTAGTAGTGGTGTTGGTGGTGGTGGTAGTAATAGTAGTAGTAGTAGTAGTAGTAGTAGTTGTGGAGCCGGGCATTGAAAGAACTGGTTGTGTGCCAGAAAATTGTACATTAAGTGCTTAGTCATGGAAATTTACTTTACCAAATTGACAAACCCCGTCGGGTTTAATTTGTGTTTCATGTTGTCAAGGTTCGATAAAATATGTATTCTTTCATATCATAGCATTTTGTCTTTGATCTTCTTCTATAAACTGCTGATCAATTGGACGTTCGCACTCTCAATTGATCTCTTCAGGTGCTATTCCTGCGAGCATCGGCGATCATAGGCCTCAAAGGACGATCTCTGAATATTCATGATATATCTTAGTTACAGGCAATGCAGTGGGCGCTGGTTTCTATTTTCTTATGCATTTATCTGTTTTGTCCTTTGCTTGTTTCAGTCATTAGTCTGCGGCCATACTGGAGCATCACCTTGAAGAATGAATCGACCCCAGTTCTTACTCTGTTAATGCTTCGTACTTATTCTGCCAGTATGTTTTTTTTTTTTTTGTGTGTGCGTTTTGTTTGTTATTTTTACCAAACTGCTAAGCTTAGTGGACGGAAACACGCTAACACCGGTGGTCAAGCTGTGATGGGGGACTAACAGAGACATACATACAGAAACACACAGAGGCGCACAAACACTCATACATATTGGGTCACCCCATAAATAATGCGGTTTTTTTTTCATACTTCTTTTATCTTTCAAACTCAGACCCTAACGACGGACGAAATACCGCTAATTATTTAGTCCGGCGTGCTAACGATTCTGCCATCTCACCGCCTTCAATAATAAATATACTAACAACAAAGATAAAGTTCATTTTTTAATCTAAAATATACTCTCCGAAAATATGCATATACCGAGCTTGGAAGTCATTGATCTCAAGGTCTGTTCAATCAGAATTAATCTTGAATGGTTAACAATAAGAAAGGCACATCGGACGGTGTAGCGTTAGATAATCTACGCCAAAAAGAACTTACTGGATTAGTGACAGGAAGAATACAACTGAAAATAACCATCTTACTCAGAGGCAGCCCAGGCGTTTAAACAAGCGTGAAAGGCACTTCGTGCAGTGTAATCTAAGGTACGCTATGCTAATAACAATTACTGGATGCGGATGTCAGTAATATCTTTCATTATAGATGTACTCGACCAGGAAGAACTTAGACGTTTAAACAATTTGTGTAATTGAAACACTGGTTAGTGTAGTTCTAGATACACTTACTTTTCCTAGCACATATAGTTAGATGAGGTCGGTAAGAATAACTTTGATCATAATTCTGCTGATTCAGGATTGTCTTGGGGGCTAAACAACATCAACAGCAAAGGAGACATCAGAAAATGTAGTTTTAGATGGACTACGTCAAAAACAATGCACCGGATAGAGACGGCAGGACTAGCTTTTGATCATAGTTATATGATGTCTTTGATCAGTGCCGACCCGGGGTTAAACAACGACATTATATTCCTGACATTAATCTTATTACAGCAAAGTGATTATCTTCTCCCCGGGGGTCTAAGCCGACTAAGTTAAGTGATCGAAACGGATCCGCATTCTTGATTTGCCACCAACCTTAATTTCATTCATCGATTCTCGCCATTAATCAAATGGAAATATCGATTTCTGGCTTCGGCCACGAGTACAAAGAGATGTAATCAATAAATAAGAGGACAAACATAATTGATTTCCGTTCATTTAACAAGGTCTGAGGTTTGATTACGATTCGAACAAGGGATCTCGATATATATATATATATATATATATATGTGTGTGTGTGTGTGTGTGTGTGTGTGTGTGTGTGTGTGCGTGTGTGTGTGTCTGTGTGTGTATGTGTGTGTGTAAATATATGTATAAATACACATATATATATACATGTATGTTCATACATACATACATATATAATACATACATATACACACCACACACACACAACACACACACACACATACAATATATAATATATATATATATATATATATAAGAATGTAAAGTAGTTGTATACTGTCAACTTAATGTGACAAACCCATGAAGGGAATCATACGACTGCTATTTAGCCCTAGGAAGAACCAATGCTTCCTGTCGGTCTTGACACATTTCCTGTATCCTTATGTTTACAAGGAGGAGAGAAGCACCTCCACCTAGCTAAGGATGCATGCAGGCTTAGCTAGGTGGACGGGCTTGTTTATCAGTCTATATATCTATCTATCTATCTATCTATCTATCTATCTATCTATCTATCTATCTATCTATCTATCTATCTATCTATCTATCTATCTATTTATTTGTCTGTCGGTCTGTCGATCAATTTCGCTATTTATCTATGTACATATTGTTCTATACTCCCTAATTTCCTCTCCCAATTTTTTCATTTCCGTAGAGGAGCGAATGTTCGAAATACAAACAGTTCTTTCAATATTCCTCTTCGTCTACTTAATATTTATATACAAATATTCAAATATGTATACATACACATATATTGGTATGTGATATATATATATAAGCAGGAGTGGCTGTGTGGTAAGTAGATTGCTAACCAACCACATGGTTCCGGGTTCAGTCCCACTGCGTGGCACCTTGGGCAAGTGTCTTCTGCTATAGCCCCGGGCCGACCAATGCCTTGTGAGTGGATTTGGTAGACGGAAACTGAAAGAAGCCTGTCGTATATATGTATATATGTGTGTATGTATGTGTGTGTTTGTGTGTCTGTGTTTGTCCCGCTAGCATTGCTTGACAACCGATGCTGGTGTGTTTACGTCCACGTCACCTAGCGGTTCGGCAAAAGAGACCGATAGAATAAGTACTGGGCTTACAAAGAATAAGTCCCGGGGTCGATTTGCTCGACTAAAGGCGGTGCTCCAGCATGGCCGCAGTCAAATGACAGAAACAAGTAAAAGAGTAAAAGAGTAAAGCAAATAAGTAACAAGCATTTCAAGTTATTAGTGCATTACGACCGTTTCACGCGGCTCCATTTAGTTGAACAATGCAAGCATTACATCAATTTGAAATACACCGCTCTCCTCGGATGCATAGTAA
>NW_021825171.1:15000-16546 GCF_006345805.1 Octopus sinensis | reverse complement strand
TTATACATAAATACATATATAAATACATGTAATAATATATATATATATATATATATATATATATATAATATATATACCTATATTACACACACCACACACACACACACACCACACATATATATGTCTTTAGATCCTAGTTGCAGCATTTAACTTTACAGTAACGAAAGGTTGGTTTCTTACCTCCACCTCCCTCCACTTCACTCCTCCTCCTCCTCCTCCCCACAGTCCTCATCACTTCGTCAACACAATCACCTCGTTAAGATCACCACCACCACCACCACCATCACCACCAATCCCCCCCACCACCACCATCATAATCATCATCATCATCATCGTCCTCATCATCACCACAATCTCTATACACTCACACACACATACACTTGTGTGTGTGTGTGTCTCCTTTATTTTTTTACTTGTTTCAGTCATTAGACTGTGGCCATGCTGGGGCACCGCCTAAAAGAATTTTTAGTCCAACAAATCGATTTCCTTTTTTTAAAGCCTGGTACTTAGTCTATCGGTGTTTTTTTGCCAAACTGCTAAGTTACAGGGATGTAAACAAACCAACCTTTCCTAACACCAACCACTCCGAGAGTATGGTGAGTGCTTTTACGTGTCACCGGCATGAGGGCCGGTCAAGCAGTACTGACAATGGCCACGCTCAAATGGTGTTTTTATGTGTCACTTGCACTGGCAACACCTTTGCTCGAATGTTGTTTTTAACATAAGGCAACACTGGTACCGATCATGGTCAAATGGTGCTTTTTACATGCCACCGGCACGGGGACCAGTCAGTAGCCCTGGCAACACTCATGCTTGGATGGTGCTCTTAGTGCTCCACCAGCACGGGATGCCAGTCATGCGGTGCTCTCATCAAATTTGAATTCAATCTCACTTGCCTCAACAAGTCTTCGCAAGCAGTTTTTAGAGTCCAATGAAAGAAAGGTACACCTAAGTGGGCTGGTTACACCCCTGGCATACGCCACAAGGTTATGGTCTCACTTGGCTTGCCAGGTCTTCTCAAGCACAGCATATTTCCAAAGGTCTCGGCCACTGGCCATTTCCTTGGTGAGGCCTAATTTTCGAAGGTTATGCTTCACCACCTCATCCCACGTCTTCCTGGGTCTACCTCTTCCACAGGTTCCCTCAACCGCTAGGGTGTGACACTTTTTCACACAACTATCTTCATCCATTCTTGACACATGACCATACCAGCGCAAACGTCTCTCTTGCACACCACAACTGATGCTTCTTAGGTCCAACATTTCTCTCAAGGTACTTACACTCTGGCGAGTATGCACACTGACATTACACATCCATCGGAGCATACTGGCTTCATTTCTTGTGAGCTTACGCATGTCCTCAGCAGTCACGGCCCAAGTTTCACTGCCATGTAGCATGGCTGTTTGTACACATGCGTCATACAGTCTGCCTTTTACTCTGAGCGAGAGGCCTTTGGTCGCCATCAGAGGTAAGAGCTCTCTGAACTTTGCCCAAGCTATTCTTATTCTAGCAGCTACACTTTCAGCACCCCCCCCCGCTACTGACT
>NW_021825171.1:0-10000 GCF_006345805.1 Octopus sinensis | reverse complement strand
ATAATAATGATGATTGACTTGGGAGGTTAAGCAGTTGTGGTCGCTGAAAAAGGTGGTCATAGTACCAATAATTGTTGGAGTCCTGGGAGCAGTGAGTAAAAACCTTGAGAAGTATGTGGAACAAATAGGGGCTGCAATAAGGGTGGAGCACTTGCAGAGAACAGCACTGCCTGGAACTGCTCAAATACTGCGGATGGTACTCGAAAAATAAGGGGTGTTACCTTAGTTCACTGGTAGTGAACAGCTGACACCATAGTACATCTCCAGTATTAGAAGTTGTGCAAAGGCAATGATAATAATAATGATCGACTTGGGAGGTGAAGCAGTTGTGGTCGCTGAAAAAGGTGGTCATAGTACCAATAATTGTTGGAGTCCTTGGAGCAGTGAGTAAAAACCTTGAGAAGTACATGGAACAAATAGGGGCTGGAATAAGGGTGGAACACACGCAGAAAACAGCACTGCTTGGAACTGCTCGAATACTCCGGAAGGTGCTCGAAAAATAGGTGTTACCTTAGGTCACTGATAGTGAACAGCTGACACTGTAGTACATCTCTAGTGTTAAAAGCTGTGCAAGGAAGCAATAATAATAATAATAATAATAATAATGATAATGATAATAATAATGATGATTGACTGGGAGGTTAAGCAGTTGTGGTCGCTGAAAAAGGTGGTCATAGTACCAATAATTGTTGGAGTCCTGGGAGCAGTGAGTAAAAACCTTGAGAAGTATGTGGAACAAATAGGGGCTGCAATAAGGGTGGAGCACTTGCAGAGAACAGCACTGCCTGGAACTGCTCAAATACTGTGGATGGTACTCGAAAAATAAGGGGTGTACCTTAGTTCACTGGTAGTGAACAGCTGACACCATAGTACATCTCCAGTATTAGAAGTTGTGCAAAGGCAATGATAATAATAATAATAATGATCGACTTGGAAGGTGAAGCAGTTGTGGTCGCTGAAAAAGGTGGTCATAGTACCAATAATTGTTGGAGTCCTGGGAGCAGTGAGTAAAAACCTTGAGAAGTACATGGAACAAATAGGGGCTGGAATAAGGGTGGAACACACGCAGAAAACAGCACTGCTTGGAACTGCTCGAATACTCCGGAAGGTGCTCGAAAAATAGGTGTTACCTTAGGTCACTGATAGTGAACAGCTGACACTGTAGTACATCTCTAGTGTTAAAAGCTGTGCAAAGGAAGCAATAATAATAATAATAATAATAATAATAATATTGTACCTACCAATAAGCCGTTGTGCTAGGAGAAAGAGAAATCTCTTTGAACCAAGGCTTTTCCTGTATTTTTCACTCTCATAGTCAATGTCTGCAATGAAACCCCAGGTAACCGATAAGAAGGAGTATATGGATTGGTTTACAGTCTGGATGGCCACCAGATCTAGAGGAAGTACTTGGTGTTTGATTAGGATGAATGTCGAGTGAAGAACCATGTTCTCTAAAATTGGTTCACTGTTGGGAAAGAAAAAAAGACAAGAGTTGAGATGAACTGAAGGTTGTGTTGGGGGAGGAGGAAAAGAAGGGTTAACTGAGCTGGTGGGTGGGTGGGACAGAGAATTGGCCTAGGCCTGAGGTTTACCCTTTTGATACCAACCCGCTTGAGACTAACCCTAATTCTATGATATAACAAAAAGGGTTAAATTGATCTAAATTAAAACTTTTAATCAAAATTTCCTGTTAATTTATGTTCCAAACACCATCTGAATAAGGATAAAGTTCATCATCTTCATCATCATCATTTAGCGTCCGCTTTCCATGCTGGCATGGGTTGGACGGTTCAACTGGGGTCTGGGAAGCCAGAAGGCTGCACCAGGCTCCAGTCAGATCTGGCGGTGTTTCTACAGCTGGATGCCCTTCCTAACGCCAACCACGTCCCGTTCAGGTGGGAAACTGACCCTTATGAGCCAGGCGTGGCTCGAGAAGGAACAAACAACTGTTTTTTTCTGAAGGATGAAACAACAACAACAACAACAAATTTCATATTATTAAGTTAACTAAAATAAAGGCAGTGGATTTCACCAGAAACATTATAACGAAAGGATTCGAATATCCGAAATTGATGGCAGTATTAGAAGTGTTGGGTGTTATAGATGAAGTTGGAAGAATGAAGAAAGACATGAGAATACGTTACCCTGCAGAGTAATTGATGGAGCAACACAAGGCATTGCCCGAACCCCCAGGGATACAGCCAATTGGGATTTTGAGGGCTTGATCCCAGTCTGGGCGGGACATCAGTCCATTGATAACCTGGAATAGAAAAATAACAACTTTTATTCAATTGAGGCATACATACATACGTACATAATATAATATATATATGTAATAATAATAATAATAATAATAATAGGCATGAACTGCTCTCTCACTCAATAATAATAATAATAATCATCATCACCATCATCATCATCGTTTAACATCCGCTTTCCATGCTAGCATGGGTTGGACGGTTCAACTGGGGTCTAGGAAGCCAGAAGGCTGCACCAGGCCCAGTCTGATCTGGCAGAGTTTCTACAGCTGGATGCCCTTCCTAACGCCAACCACTCCATGAGTGTAGTGGGTGCTTTTTACGTGCCACTGGCACAGGTGCCAGACGAGGCTGGCAAACGGCCACGATCGGATGGTGCTTTTTACGTGCCAGGTGAGGCTGGCAAACGGCCACGATCGGATGGTGCTTTTTACGTGCCAGGTGAGGCTGGCAAACAGCCCCCATCGGATTGGTGCATTTTACGTGCCACCAGCACGGAGACCAATAATAATAATAATAATAATATTAGGGAATATAATTTCAAACTTACAGGGAAAAATTCAATTTAGAAATACTAAATTCTATATGGTATAATTAAATTTTTTTATTATTGAATTGATAAAAGGTGGGGTTTTTTCTAATTTTTATATATATATATATATATATATTATATATATATTTCTTTACTGCCCACAGGGGGCTAAACATCTAGGGGACAAACAAGGACAGACAAAGGGATTAAATCGATTACATCGACCCCAGTATGCAACTGGTACTCATTGAATCAAACCCCAAAAGGATGAAAGGTAAAGTCGACCTCGGCGGAATTTGAACTCAGAATGTAAAGACAGTTGAAATACCACTACATTATATAATGTAATGTATATGATTTAGAATAAGAATTGCAGATATTAATTTCAATAATTTTTAATATTTAATCCTATATGTACCTATCGAGGATAATCTCATTCAACGATGATTAAGTTGCTTGAGGGTGATTCTGTCTCTTAAACCTATATATATATATATATATACATAATAATAATAATAATAATAATAATATTAGGGATTATATCCAAACTTACAGGGAAAAATTAGATTTAGGATTAAGTCAAATTTCACAGTATAAATATAAATTAAATTAGAGAAAAAACCACTATTAGGCAACTCAAACAGTGATAGACATAAACTAATACATAAATAACAAAAAATATAAATAAAATTAATATAGCGGGAGTGGCTGTGTGGTAAGTAGCTTGTTTACCAACCACATGGTTCCGGGTTCAGTCCCACTGCGTGGCACCATGGGCAAGTGCCGACCAAAGCCTCGGGCCTACCAAAGCCTTGTGAGTGGATTTGGTAGACAGAAACTGAAAGAAGCCCGT
The DNA here is from genome assembly GCF_006345805.1 of Octopus sinensis. Classification (NCBI taxonomy): domain Eukaryota; kingdom Metazoa; phylum Mollusca; class Cephalopoda; order Octopoda; family Octopodidae; genus Octopus; species Octopus sinensis. The sequence continues at coordinate 6,357 of NW_021825171.1, read as the reverse complement.
CGTATATATATATATGTGTGTGCGTGTATGTTTGTATGTCTGTGTTTGTCCTCCCAACATCGCTTGACAACCGATGCTGGTGTGTTTACGTCCCTGTCACTTAGCGGTTCGGCAAAAGAGACCGATAGAATAAGTACTGGGCTTACAAAGAATAAGTCCCGGGGTCGAGTTGCTCGACTAAAGGCGGTGCTCCAGCATGGCCGCAGTCAAATGACTGAAACAAGTAAAATATATTTATATATATATGTATGTATGTATATATTTTATGTAACACACACACACACACACACACACACACACACACACACTGGTCCAAGAGCACTAAAACAAATGGGCTAAGTGTATCTTGGGATGGAAGCCTGTTTGTCAATTTGCCAGAAAATAACCACAAAATCTGGTAAACAAACACACTTCTTCACAAACTTGAAACATATATAATAACTTGTGATTCCACCCATGACTCACCATGCTGAGAGAACAATGGGAATCATCAAGGTTATTACCACCACCACCACCATCACTACTACCACCACCACCACCACCACCACCACCACCACCACTATCCCCACCATCACCAGTACTATTACTGTTACTATTGTTACTACAGCTGCTACTTCAAGCCATAATGTTTGAAAAAATTAATAATAATAAAAATAATAATAATAATAATAATAATAATAATAATAAATTCTTTTTATTGGCCACAAGGACTAATATAAATCAAAACATTAAATGACAACACAAGACGATATACAAAGGGTTTTGCAAAAAAAACAAACAGGTCCATGTAAACATTTGATAACAAAAATAACAATGTAACAAGTAAAAACTCCCAACAAGGGGAGGCGCTTTAAAGATTACTCATGGAAAAACCCATAAAAGCCATGGGTGCCTGATCAACAGGGTAAGAGCCCTTTCTCCTTTTATACCTTTTTTGCTTTTTACAGGTGGAATCTCAGAATTGGTCCATCCATACTGGCCATTTTCCGTGTTAACGAATTTGCTAGAAGACAGCACTTTCCTCTCTGCCCTCAAATTTCCTTTTCAAGTGGAACTTGAAAAAGTTGATGAGGCCTTGGCCAAACAGGAAAGGGTCTGTCTTTAGCCCTTTCAAACAGGGCCACCATACTACTTTTTTTGCTACAACCACCGGACAAATGGAAATTGACTTCCCTTCCTGGCCAAAGGAGGTCGGTAGGGCAATCTTCACTATGGATTCAGCTGATAGCTGGATCAGCCCTACATGCAATGGGTCCACCACACTACCTCTTTTTTGCTACAGCCACCAGACAAATAAAAATTGCCTGCCCGTCCTGGCCAAAGGAGGGTGGCTGGGCAATCTTCACTATGGATTCAACTGATAAGCTGGATCCGTTCTACATGTGACAGCAGGTGTTCGACATAAACCCACGATTGGTTGGTAATTTTTATGTGCCACCGGCATAGAGCCAGCCAAGGAGGCGCTGGCATCAGCCACGTTCGGATGGTGCTTTTTAGATGCCACCATCACAAGTATCACAACTACAATTTCCATTTGATTTTTGATGTACTTGACTCAATAGGTCAAGGTACTTGACTCAATAGGTCAAGATACTTGACCCAATAGGCACAGCAGGTTTCTATGTCTGAATAAAAGGTAGGATGGTCACAGATGGAACATCTTTGATCACAGGTTTGCTCAATTAAGACTGACCTGAGCTTTAAACAATTTGACTATTATTTAACGAGATGCAGATCTACCCAAGTTAACGAATAAAATGTAGCTTACCTCAAATATCAGCCCATCTCCTGCAACTATGACAATACCATACCATCGGGAAAGGTCAAGGGTTTGTACTATTTTATGAGCGTGGCCTGCATGGTCTGCAAAGAAAAAAAAAAGGGAAACATTAATAATCCTTTCTACTTATAGGCACAAGCCTGAAATTTTCCAAATATAAATCGTTGCTATTATGCAAAAGTGTTATAAGTTCAAAATGTTGCTTTTTCAGAAAACGAAAAAATGGTTTCACCATTGCATAGCAAAACCATTGTACTACACTTTACTCTTTTACTTGTTTCAGTCATTTGACTGCGGCCATGCTGAAGCACAGCCTTTAGTCGAGCAAATCAACTCTAGAACTTATTTTTTGTAAGCCTAGTACTTATTCTATCGGTCTCTTTTGCCAAACTGCTAAGTTACAGGGGACGTAAACACACCAGCATCAGTTGTCAAGCGATGCTGGGGGGGACAAACCCATACACACACATGGGGCCTGGTGCAACCTCCTGGTTTCCCAGACCCCGGTCGAAACCATGGCCGCAGCTCTGAGGTGAAACAAAAATATATATATATATATATATATATATATATATATATATATATATATATATATTATATATTATATATATATATATATTTCTCGTTCATAGTGTGCTAAATTCTTCTCGAGAACATTCTTAGTGGTTGAGACCCTTGTGGATCTATCTTTAGCATTAGAGCGTCCACATAGTGGATTCTCTCTCATTTGTGTATATATATATATATACGACGGGCTTCTTTCAGTTTCCATCTAACAAATCCACTCACAAGGCATTGGTCGGCCCGAGGCTATAGTAGAAGACACTTGCCCAAGGTGCCACGCAGTGGGACTGAACCCGGAGCCATGTGGTTGGTAAGCAAGCTACTTACCACACAGCCACTCCCGTGCCAATCGACACCTTTTGATATCTTGGCATCTGAAGCAGCTGGACATACGATAGTTTGACCAAAAGAACCAGCTATTGCAAGCAAAAATAAATATTGAAAGAAACGCATTTGGCCAAATTTGGACATATAACAGTTCAACATAATAGCAATGAAATAAAGTGTCTTGCTCAAGGACACAACACATCGCTGGGAACCGAACTCACGACCTTACAATCGTGAGCCGAATGCTCTAACCACTAAGCCACGCGCTTACATTATCTATATTTGGGCAAGTGTCTTCTACTACAACCTCGGGTCGACCAAAGCCTTGTGAGTGGATTTGGTAGACGGAAACTGAAAGAAGCCCGTCGTATATATGTACATATATAGGTGCAGGAGTGGCTGTGTGGTAAGTAGCTTGCTTACCAACCAGATGGTTCCGGGTTCAGTCCCACTGCATGGCACCTTGGGCAAGTGTCTTCTACTATAGCCTCGGGCCGACCAAAGCCTTGTGAGTGGATTTGGTAGACGGAAACTGAAAGAAGCCTGTCGTATATATATTATATAGGCGTAGGAGTGGCTGTGTGGTAAGTAGCTTGTTTACCAACCACATGGTTCCGGGTTCAGTCCCACTGCGTGGCATCTTGGGCAAGTGTCTTCTGCTATAGCCCCGGGCCTTGTGAGTGGATTTGGTAGACGGAAACTGAAGGAATCCCGTCGTATATATGTATATATATATATGTGTGTGTGTGTGTATGTGTTTATATGTTTATACACACACACACAAAATATATCTACATGCATGCTCATTAATCTCATATATATATATTTACATATATATATACATACACACACACACACACACAAAGATATATATATATACTAATATAAATGTATACATACATACAAGTGTATACATACACAGACAGTCCGACAGATAACAGAGATAGCCATCTTAGCAGACAGACAGAGAAAGACAAGAGACGCACAAGAGAAGGGTTGAAATATATGACTTGTCCAAAAACCAACATATTATGATACAATCATGTTTTATGAATGTTTTTGCAAACATTTATTCGGATCCGGTATCAAGAAGCGGATCAGAAACCTCAAATAAAACATTCTGCCTGACATGCCAAGGATTCTGCCAGCTCACCGATTTAATAATGATGACGGTGATGATGATGATGATGATGGTGGTGATGGTGATGATGATGATATTGGCGATGATGTCAATGATGATGATGTTGGTGGGGGTGATGGTGCTGGTGGTGATGATGATGATGGTTTCAAATTTTGCGACAAAGGCAGCAATTTTGGTGGGGAGAGAATAAGTCAATTAACATTGACCCCCAGTGTTCAACTGGTACTTATTTTATTGACCCCCAAAAGGATGAAGGGCAAAGTTGACCTTGGCGGAATTTGAACCCAGAACGTAAAGATGAACAAAATGCTGCCAAGCATTTTGCCCGGCGTACTAACGATTCTGCCAGCTCGCTGCCTTAATAATGACGATGGTGATGATGATACTAATACTAATACTAATAATAATAATCTTTTCTATTTAAGGCCTAAAATTTTGGAAAAGGGGACTAGTCAATTACATCAACCCCAGTCGATGGTTTAGGGTCACTGAAGAAAAGGATCTCAGCATAATGATTGATACTACTTTTAAACCTATTTCTTTACTACCCACAAAGAGCTAAACACAGAGGGGACGAACAAGGACAGACAAACGGATTAAAATGTGAAAACAGATAAAATACTGCCAAGCATTTTGCCCAGTGTGCTAACGATTCTGCCAGCTTGCCACCTTAATAATATTAATAATAATTAGTTCTTTTATTGGCCACAAGGGCTGACAAAAATTGATGATCACATAAAGGGACAAAAACAGGACAAAAGGTTACAAAGGGTTTTGTCCGTTTGTGAAATTGAGTAAAAAACAGTTTAACAACGAAAGATTATAACAATGAAAATCTCCCAAAAGGGGCAGGCGTTACGAAAGGTTAATAATTAAATAATGATAATGATGGTTTCAAATTTTGGCACAAGGCCAGTAATTTCAAGGTAGGTGTAAGTTAATTATATTCAACACCAGTACTTATTTTATTGGCCCCGAAAGGATAAAAGACAAAGTCGACCTTGGCAGAATTTGAACTCAGATCGTAGCAATGGGTGATATACTGCTAAGCATTTTGCCCAGTGTGCTAATGATTCTGCCAGCACGCTGCAGCCTTTCAGATTGTAAATATGGATAATAACAATAATAACAATGATATGAGGAGAGATAAGTGATAATTGATTGCCCGGGGGGGGGGGGGGGGGGGTGAAAGGAAAAGAAGGGGGGCAGAGGGAAAAAAAAACAAGATTAATATATATAAAAACGAAACAAGAAACAACAAACCAAAACAAACAGAAATTGAAGTTGAGAAATAAACAATAACAACAACAGAATTATAAGAGTCCAAAGTTTGCAGAAAAAACAAAAGAGACAGTGAGGTGGGAGGGGGTGATGAGGTGGGTGAGGGGGTCGGGACATAGAGGTGGGAGGAGAATGGGAGGGGGGTCAAGGAGGTGTTTGAGGTCATTTTGCAAAGAGAAGGACAACAGCTTAAAAACAAAAAAAAACAAAGAAAAGTACAAATGAAAGTGGAGGAGGAGGAGGATGAGGAGGAGGGGTGGGGAAGAAAAAAGGAAAAGACAGACTTAGTGATGTGTAAAATGAGAGATAGAGGGGGAGGGGGAGGGGGAGGGAGAAAGGCAGAGAGTGAGAGAGAGAGAGTGTGGTGTGAGAGGAAGATTGAGAGAGGGAAGAAGGGGAGAGGGGGACAGAGAGAGTGTGTGTGAAAATAAGAGAGAGAGGGAGTGTGAAAGAGAGAGGGAAATGGAGAGAGAGAGAGAGAGAGAGAGAGAATTCCTTGTCTTAAAACAGAAGGCAGTAATTAGAAGGAAGGAAGGAAGGAGGAAGGAGGAAGGAGGAAGGAAGGAAGGAAGGAGGGAAGGAAAGGAGGGAGGGAGGGAGGAAGGATGGAAGAAAAGAAGGAAGGAAAGGAGGGAGGGAGGGGAGGGAGGGGGGAAGGAAGGAAGGAAGGAAAGAAGGAAGGAAAGAAGGACGGAAGAGAGGGAGGAAGGATGGGAGGGAGGGAGGGAGGGACGAAGGGAGGGGGAAGGAAGGAAGGAAGGAAGGAAGGAAGGGAGGAAGGATGGAAAGAAGGAAGGAAGGATGGAAGGGAGGAAGGAAAGAAAGAAGGAAAGAAAGAAGGAAGGAAGGAAAGGAGGAAGGAAGGATGGGAGGGGAGAGGAGTGGAAAATAGGAAGAGATGTGTTGATGGTTTGAAAATGGAGACAGTGGATTCTTTATAAACAGAAGGAAATAAGGACAAATCAAATGCACGTGTGTGTGTGTGGGAGTGTGTTGTATATATCATATATGTGTGCGTATATACATAAACACACACACACATATGTATATACATATATATATATACATGTATATATATATATATATATATACATGTATATATATATATATATAGATGTATATATATATATATAATATATATATATATAGATGTATATATATATATATATATATATATTACATATATATATATATATAGATATATATATATATATATAATATATATATATATACATGTATATATATATATATATATATACATGTA
>NW_021825170.1:0-16351 GCF_006345805.1 Octopus sinensis | reverse complement strand
GTGTTGTGACTCGAAGGGGCTAAACACAGAGAGGACAAATAAGTACAGACAAACGGATTAGGTCGTTTATATGGACCCCACTTCGTAACTGGTACTTATTCAATCGACCCCAAAGGATGAAAGGCAAAATTTGAAATCAGAACGTAACGGCAGGCGAAATACCACTAAGCATTTCGCCCGGCGTGCTAACGTTTCTGCCAACTTGCTGCCTTTGACACTAATATTACCAAAAACCGGCATCGGCAACAACAACAACTACTACTACTACTACTACTACTACCTACCTACCTACCTAACTAACTAACTAACTAACAATATTACACTCGCACTATCACCAATACGCTTCCGACCAATCCTACTTTGTACCACAGATACCAACAATATAGCCATATAAGATACATTATAGCTACTACAACAACACACATGCGGCCTATAGCACACTGATACTAGCACCGATAGTACTATCGCTCTACATCAAAACTACCACCAATACAACCACCCAATACAGCCAGTGTTACCAACATCATAACAACACGATCAACACAGCCAGAAACACCACGCCAATACTACACCACTAACATCACCACTGAGCCAACACTACTACCAACACAACACCTATACTAATACCAATACTACTATATCTACACGCAATCAATCATACTACTAATATCACTGTACTAATACTATCTCCTATACCACAGATATTCAACATTGCCATCACTAACATGACCAAGAACGCTTCAGCTAATATCATTAACACTACGTCAATACTACTATCTTATCATCAACGTCATACATATACTAGCACCAAAACTACAATCGCTATGTGCTTGCCTAACTACTAATACTATCACTCTGACATTACCAATTCTGGCACGACAACTATCAATATCAACAGCACTACGTTAAAACTACTACCTTCCCATATATATTACAGAAGTACTAGCACCCACACCACCATGGGTATATACTAATAGTACTACTAATAACCACCACACACCAACATAACGACAACACGACCGATACTACCACCTATACCACACAAATACTAAACCAACACTGCTAGTTCCCAATAGGTAAAAATGAAGAATGGATCAACACTACAACCAACACAGTTGCAACACTACCACCACTGCAACCTATACGGTACTAACACTAGTAACAGTAACACCACGGCTACTACTACAGCTGCTGCTGCTACCACTACTAATAATAATCATAATAATATTGATAATAATAATACCACCTTCAACACCATCACCACTACCACCACCACCAGCACCAACACTACTACTACTACTACTACTACTACTGCTGCTACTGCTGCTGCTGCCACGGAGCTGAAGGCAAACAGCATTAGCACCATCACCATGACCACCATCACCACCACCACCACCACCAAGCCATTCAGCATCACTAGCACCATCATCATCATCATCATCATCATCATCATCATCCTCATCAGCATCATCGTCGTAGTCGTCATCGTCGTCATCATCATCACCACCTCCTCCTCATTCGCGTCATCATCATCATCATCGTCACTGCCATCGTCGTCGTCGCCGTCGCCGTCGCCGTCGTCATCGTCATCGTCATCGTCATCATCATCATCATCATCATCATCGTCGTCATCGTCGTCGTCGTCGTCGTCGTCGTCGTTGTCGTCATCTTCAATTTCGTCGTTGTCATCAGCACCACACGATGACGACAATGTTCAAACCTCGATGAAGTACGATGAAGAAGAGAGAGGTGCAGTAGCAGGAACATCAGACATTACAATGGTGGGAGAGGAACAGGAAAAAAAAGTAGATGGCGGGGTGGGGGTAGGGTGGATAGTAATAGGGATTGGGGGAGGAGGGGGAGACGTAATACAGTTAGCTGCAACAGCAGCAGCCAGCAGCAAGCAGCAACGACAGCAGTAGTAACACCAGGAGTAATAGCAGCAGCGGCAGCGGCAGCAGGAGCAGAAGTAATAGTTGTTGAGGATGTGTTGTTGTTGTGTTGTTGTTGTTTATGTAGCAGTAGTAGTGGTGGCCGTGGTGGTGGCAGTAGTAGTAGTACCAGCAGCAGCAGCAGTAACAGTAGTAGTAGTAGTAGTAGTAGTAGTAGTAGTAGTAGTAGTAGTAGTAGTAGTACCACCAGCAGCAGCAGCAGTAACAGTAGTAGTAGTAGTAGTAGTAGTAGTAGTAGTAGTAGTAGTAGTACCAGCAGCAGCAGCAGCAGTAGTAGTAGTAGTAGTAGTAGTAGTAGTAGTAGTAGTAGTACCAGCAGCAGCAGTAGAGTAGTGGTAGTAGTAGTAGTAGTAGTAGTAGTAGCAATAGCGGCAGAAGCAGCAGCAGTAGTAGTAAGAGGAGGAGGAGGAAGAGGACGGGGAGGAGGAGGAGGCCGAGGAGAAGGAGGAGAAGGAAAATGCCTTCGGTGTCGCTGTTCTGTATCTCTCACGCCACCCCCTCTACTTCTTCAACTCTCTTCCGTTCACCTACACTTCAACAGGCCATAAGCCAGTTTCTACATTTCTCTCGTTTCCTCCTTCTCCGTTTCCGTCAGTTTCTCTCACTATTCCTCTCCCTCTCCCTCTCTCTCCTTCTCTGACTCTGTCGCTAACTCACTCTATCTATCTATCTATCTATCTATCTATCTATCTATCTATCTATCTATCTATCTATCTATCAGCCTGCCTGTCTGTCTCTCATTACATGTGTGCTTGCATGTGTATACATGTGCGTTTGTATGCACATACATGTTCATATATATGTTTCTTTATTAGCCACACAGGGCTGCACACAGACAGGACAAATTACAAGGTAGAGCTTTTCTTTTGGGGGTAAAAAAGGGGGTTTGGTTTTCGATCAAAAGGGATCGTAAAAGGATAAAAGGAGAGGAAGAGGACAAAAAAAGGGGGGGGGAATTGATCAATAGGGATCGTTATCACAGAAATGTCAATATAAAGTGTAAAGGGGAGGACAGGTGAGGTTTACTCGTGGAAAGAAAAGCCTACGGAAAAGACCACGGTAACCTCGGTCAATGTTATATTTTTTTACAAATAAGCAACTCTCTGTATTAATTTTTACGGTTCATAGGATCATAGTCAAGGTGGCTTCGTCATTCATACGTGCCATCCTTGCTACATTCACCCAGCTTTTTTAAAACATTCACTAGACAACACTTGCCTCTCTACTCTCACTTTCCTCTTCAAGTGATACTTGAAGAAGTTGATGAGAGATTGACCAGAGAGGAAAGTGTTTGTCTCTAATCCTTTCAGGCGCGTCCACCAGATACATTCTTGCCATAGCCACAAGTATGATAAAAAAGCTCTTCCTTCCCGTTTGAAGGAAGGAGGCGTGACGATATTAACGATAGACTCGGCTGATAAACCGACACGTCCCCACATGTGACAGCAGTCGTTCGACATAAGCCCACAGGTCTGAGACTGTTGGACACTGCACGATTGCGTGCAGAACGGTTTCGTCGCTCTGCCCCCATCTTGGGCAGGTCGGCCCCGTGTTTCTCGAGCCATGCCTATAGAGCTTATCCCGAACGGGTAGCGCTTCTCGGTAACACTGCCAGGCCAGGGATCTCTGGAAGTTGTCCATAGGTCCCGGACCGAAAGTCTTTTCAAACAGGCGGGTCAGGTATTCCTCGTCGACGCCCAGGTTTGCCCCAAGATCGTCGTCGTACCTCCCCTCCACTAATCCCCTACAGAATGCTTTGGTTGTGTTGAAGTCACTCAAGGTCGACCCGGGACGGCAGAGTTGCTTGAGAGCAACGCGACACTCGCGGTGCCATTCGCCCTTCCTCGGCCTCTTTTTGATCCACGACTGAAGTTCGGTCATGGAGACGAGCTGCGGGAAAGCGTGCCTCACAAACGGCGACCACACCTGTTCACCGTCGTCTACATAGAGCCGAAGATGTCGCAGTCTCAGCGCGTGTCTGCGCATCATCAACCACGGCATGCCCAGCCCCCCTTTTAACGGGTGTTGACAGCAAATGGATCGCCTGACCATCGGGACGCATCCTTTCCACAAGAAGATGCGTTCTAGTTTGGTGATGGTAGGGTCAGGACAAGGTACGACGGTCAGGCGGTAGTAGATGATGGATGCGATGCACGTGTTCGCCACCTCTGCCCGATCTTTTAGGGACAGTTTCCTCTCGGCCCATTGCCGGGCGAGAGTGACCACCCTACTCATTATCTCGTTCCAGTTCTTCTCCATTTGGAGGTCCGGACCGAACCAGACCCCGAGCAACTCAACCGGGCCGTCCGTCCAGCGTCCCACTGGTGGACGGCATGGGCTTGCTTCTCCAGGTGCCGAGCCGCAAGCCCACTGACTTTTCCCGCTTGATTTTTGCTCCTGTCACCGCTTCGTAGTCTTTCAGTGTCTCGCCGACCAGCTCGATGTGCTCGTGGTTTGACACTATGACGGTGACGTCGTCCACGTATACAGACACGCTCATCCCGCATCCCAATTCTCGCGGGATGCCCCTCAGAGTCGCCAGCTTCCTCAATAGTGGCTCGAGAGTCAATACGTATAGAAGCGCTGAGAGGGGGCATCCCTGATAGACCGAACATGCAATGTCGAAAGGTCTCGATAGATGTTCATTTACGCGAATTACCGAACGGATGCCTCTGTACAAGGCAGCTATCCAGCAGCGGAAGACGGGACCGAAACCAGCCGCTCTCAGGACTGCCTCCAAGTATCGATGGTCTACCCTATCGAAGGCTTTCGATTGATCCAAGTTGATCAGGGCCCCACCCATGACAGGTTCCTTAACTACTCTGTCTATGATGTAGCGCATCAGATGGAGGTTGTCATGGATGCTCCGGCCCGGCACGGCGCACGCTTGTGCGTTGTCGACTAGTTTCTCGATGACAAGCGCCAACCTCTTGGCTAACACCTTGGTCAAAATTTTCAGGTCTGCATTGAGCAGTGATTGGTCTAAAGTTATCTATAATGTTCCCCTTGTTTGGATCTTTCTTCAGCAGCGTTACGGCTCCTCGACTCACAAAACCGGGTATGCTCCCGTTTTGCTGCCAGTTGCAGTATATCGCTGCCAAGACGTCTCCAATCAAGTCTGGCATACAATTGTAAAACTCGGAGGGTAGACCATCCAAACCCGGCGATTTGTCTCTCGAGCATTCTGCCATCGCGTCCCGCACATCCGCCGCCGTGATGGCACCTTCGCAGCACTCTGCCTTTCTTGCCGAGAGTTGTGGTAGGCTGTTCATTTAGGCACTGAAGTCCACCCTGCGTTCACGCTCGCCACTCATCCCGTACAGTCGGGCAAAGTGCCGCTGAAATGTCTCGCACATCTTGCTGGGCTCGAGCAATTCGCGCCCTTGTCCATCTACCAGAAACCGAATGGTGGCTTTGTTGCCCTGCTGCGCCTCCGCCACCCGGGCCTCCCTCTCGGCTCCAACACCTTCCATCCTTAGAGCACGCATCCTAGCCCTGACAGCACACCATTCGTGTTTGGCGTTGAAGTGTTGGTCAAGGGCCAACCTCGCCGCTAAAACGTCGGATGTGATGCCGCTTCTTATTGCCTCTTCTAACTTCTTAACTAACTCTCCCTCTACTCTATTTCTATCTACGGCTAGTGCCTTGCTATATCTAATTGCTTCCGCTTTTACTGCTCTCTTGAGGGCGAACCACCATTTGTTGTTGACAATGACTCCCGTTAAAGCCCTTTTTACTAACGTGTTGATTCTGTCCCTGAAAACCTGTCTGGACGGGAAAGATGCATTCAGTTTCCAGTAACCGGGACCCTGTCTATGTGCCTTATCTAAATCTAGCGTACACGTCACGAATTTGTGATCCGTGTAGCTGACTGTGTGGAATTTATCCCTGTCTACTGTCCTACACAGTATCCTATCTAGATACGATCTCGACGACCCACTACGGTTGTTCCATGTCCACGTTGGTGCATTTGGGTGGTCGAGTCGGTACCTGTCAGACAGTTGGAATAGTCTGAGCAGGTCTCTGAGGCATTTGCATCCCCTTCTGTTTTTGTCTCTCCCCACATAGTCTAGATGCGTGTCCAAGGTAGCATTCCAATCCCCCACTAAAAGTAAAGGACGAGACGTTCCCAGGAATACTTCTAGACGTCGAAAGAAATCCGACCGACCTGTTAAAGGCGGTGCGTAGACTGATACGAGTCGAAAAGCGCACCCATTGCTGCCGTCGACATCCAGAACGACCAGTCTACCCTCCGGGTCTACGAATATCGTCTTGACTTCGAAATCCAGGCTCCTGTGAAAAAGTACCGCGGTGCCACTACCGCCCATCCTCGGCAGACAGGGAGCAAAATAAATGTTAAACTGTCCGCCAAACATGGACTTTAGGGCCCGTGGCTAAGATTCCCAAATCGTGGGACTTGATGTCATTTAGGAGGTATCCTTGTTTCCAAGGAGACCCCAAGCCACGCGCATTCACACAACCAATCTTGACCATGATTCTATTGGGGTGTGTGCTTTAAAACACAAAGAGGAAGGTACAGAGAGTTACTTACTTGTGTCGAAAGTTTTGGCTTCCTCGTCCTTTGATGTGTCTTGGATGAGGTTTTTATAGAGTTTTTTCGAAAGATATTTTTGGAACCCCCCAACCGCATTTGGAAAGAGGGCTTTGAGTGTGTGGTGTTGTGTTTGTGTGATGTGTAGTATTTTGATGTGTTTGGGTGGTGTAGTGCGTGGATGGTTGTTAGTTTTGAAGTCATCTTCACAGATGTTTGTGTGGGCTGTGATGTACTCCATTAGTTTGGAGTCTTTGGTGTCTATCTCTGATAGCATTATGTGTGTTTTTGTGGTATTGGTGCTTGTTTGGTTGTGTATGGAGCTTTCAGGGTTCAGGTAACTCCCTGTTTTGGTTGCGTTTTCTTGTTTGTTTTTTTTTAATCTTTTTTTTTTACCCCCGGTGGTTATTTGCCATTCTGTCGAACTTTCATCGTTAGATGAAAAGTCTGACGAATCAGAAGGGGGTAAGGGCAAAGCATCTGGGTCTGTTTGTGCGGTTGTAGATATTGTTGTAGTGTGTGTGGGGTGTTGTTGCTGGGGGGTTTGGTTTGGTGATTGTCTCTCCTACATCCTGGTGCTTGTCTTCTTCGTTGTTGTTCTCGGTGTTGGAATAGGTTTAGTTGTTGTTGGTGGTGATGATTCTGTTCTTGGCGCAGGTGGTCGTGTTGTTTGGTTGGGTTGGTCCGTTCTTTGTTGCTTTTCATGCATTTCTGCATATAGCTTCTTGATTAGCCGTCCATATTGTGGTGTGGGCAATAATGCTGGCTTTTGTGGTTTTTCCTGCGGCTGTTGTTGTTGTCGTTGTTTCGCGGCAAATTTGCACTCCTTTTTGAGGTGTGTTTCACTGCCGCATGTATAGCAGCGTGGCCTTCTGCCCTCGACTACTACATACAACTTGCGGTCATCCGCAAGATGTATGTGGGTGGGAATTTTGTTAATGTCGTCTTGGCTTATGTGGAGGAGAATCTCCAGTCTCTTTCCCACCCAGTCCTTGTGTTTCGAATCAGTGATTTCCAGGATGTTTATGTCCTCCATTTCGACGCATATGGCGGATGTTATCCATAGTGTGTTTGTTATTTGCGGGATATTATTGATAATGAACTTTGTTACCCTCTGGCCAAGGTAACTGGGTTTCATTGTTAGCTCATCTGAATGCAGAGTTAGCGTTCAGAATTGCTTTGCCAACTCTTCATTCTGAAAAACCACCTGTACGTGGGCAAACTTGTTCGACCAAGTCACATACTCCTTGTATCTCCAGATGGGGCGTAGGCATTTTTCTATTTTGTCTGTGTTTGCTTTTTTCTGGACTTTTAGTTGTGTTGTTTGTTATTTTATAAATAATCGTTTTCTTTTTTTCCTCATTCAGTATGTGTTGTGGTATGTGTAATTGTAAAAGAAAAAAAAACAATAGTATCGTTTACTGCACAGCAGATAAAAGACTCCAGAGCCCTAATCACCAAAGAAAACGGCAAAGTCCCCTGCGTTAGCGCAAATTTCGGCAACTGGTTTGATGGTCGCGGTTATTTCTTTCTCTCCTTCACTTGTTGGTGATGGAGGGAACAATGGCTGAAGGGAATTGTCGTTGTTGTTGTTATTGTCGTTCTTGGTGGCGGCGGTGGTATTAGTAGCAAGGGAGGCAGTCGTAGTAGCAGATATTGTAGTGGCGGCATTGGTGTTGACGGCACGGTCTTTGGTGGCGGTGATGGTGATCTTGGTATTGTTATTGTTGTTGGTAGTGGTGTCGTTAGCAGAGGTAGCAGTTGCAGTACCAGAAGCTGCCATGGTGGTGGTGTCGGTGTTGATGATGGAATCATTGGTGGCGGTGCGACCTTTGTTTTGTAGTTGTTGCTGTTGTCGATGCTGATGGTGGTGGTGGTGGTGTAAGTAGTGTTCACACAGTCAAGTTCAGCGCATGGTGACAGGGGATCCTGTTTCTTTGTTTTGGCGTCACGCTTCAGTTGCGCCTCACCTTCGTGGTGACCAGTAGCCATTTTTGAAAATAAAAATGGCTAAAATACAACACGAGGCCTACGAGAAATTTTAAAATTTTGCCCACAAAGGGCGAAATTTTGTGTAGATATTAGTCAAGGTTTGCAGTGGATGTTGTTGCACAACTTTTAAACACAAGATATTTGACAATAAACACTTTTGAACGTACAAAATGACCAACTTA
Organism: Octopus sinensis; assembly: GCF_006345805.1. Lineage (NCBI taxonomy): Eukaryota > Metazoa > Mollusca > Cephalopoda > Octopoda > Octopodidae > Octopus > Octopus sinensis. The sequence continues at coordinate 7,673 of NW_021825170.1, read as the reverse complement.
CTTGGAGCCTATTTGACTTGCGTTTGTCTGTCCAGAGATAGATACTCACCCCTCACACACACACACACACACACACGAAGTACACGCACACACGCACATACACATCTATTTAACTCGGGTTTCTTTCAGTTTCCGTCTACCAAATCCACTCGCAAGATTTTGGTCGGTCTCAAATTATAATAGAAGTCGTTTGCCCGAAACCATGTGGTCAACTGGTAGTTATTTTATCGACCCCAAAAGGATGAAAGGTAAAGTCGACCTCGAAAACAAGTGAGCTCACAACTTAAAGCGCAGAAGAAAATGTTTGCTAACCGCCTTATCTGACGCACCAAACGGTTTCTTATTTAGGTACGAAACTAGCAATTTTGAAAGGGTGGGATTTTGACTTGTACTTCTTCGATCGACTATAGGTTTTGCATAAATCCAGAAATGTGTAGGAAATGAGATATACTCGATGGTAACAGTCTGAAGGAGATATCACGTTTGAAGTAAGAAATCAAGCTTGTTTGGATTTGAAATCAGTACATCGTGTCTGGCACAGTGGCGTAATAAGTTCTTCACTGTGTAAATTGTTTAATAATAACGGTTTATGATGCCACGTATTGTATCGCAATAACAATGATTATTTAGAAAGTAAATATTCACACTGCAAAATGAGACTAGATATACCTGCTTTCTTTCTGTGCGACAGTAAATGGTTTATATATAATGCATAACAGCAAATGCGCTATAAAGTCAGTTATATAGTTAGAGCATTTTATAGGCTGCACAACAATAATTACACATCAACTTGTGCATTATATAGACTTGGATAACAGACGTTACATTTCAAAAGTCGAGCCTCAAAAATTGCTCTACACAATTGTGGTATGACATATATACACTCAACCTTAAATACACAGTACCGACAAGATAAAGAAAACTGAACCACAGCAAGTTTACTACAGCAGCAAAAATACATCAGCGAATGCACAGCAGCGAATACGCAGCAGCGAATACACGGCAGCGAATGCACTGCAGCAGGGACTGTAGCGAACACCGACAGCTTCACAGGAAATACGCTGCAGAATTTGCACCGAAACACCTAAGCACAAGCTGCACTACTACATTTCCATTTCATAAACCGCACATCAAAACATCCATTACCGCAAATGCATGACACCAGCTGCATAATAATAACCGATTTACAACTGCATACAATAACTGCATACCGATGAGACTTACTATCCCAGTTTTGCTTCAGCAATTGCACTAAATCACCTAAAATGCAAAAATGCACTTCCACAACATCAAAAACTCCATTAAGTGCAAGTGCTTGACGTCAACAGCATAATAATTATTGCTTCTATAGGCACAAGGCCTGGAACATTGGAGGATGAGGCTTGTCGATTACATCAACCTCACTGCTCAAATGGTAATTATTTTATTGACCTCAAAGGATGAAAAGCAAAGTCGGCCTCGGCGGAACTTCAACTCAGAACATAAGGACGGACGAAATGCCGCTAAGCATTTCGCCCAGCGTGAGAACGGTTCTCCCAGCTCACTGCCTTAATAATAATAATGATAATAATAATAATAATAATAATAATAATAATAATAATAATAATAATAATAATACTAATAATAATAATAACCCTTTCTACTCTCTTTTACTCTTTTACTTGTTTCAGTCATTTGACTGCGGCCATGCTGGAGCACCGCCTTTAGCCGAGCAAATCGACCCCAGGATTTAATCTTTGTAAGCCTATTACTTATTGTATCGGTCCCTTTTATCCAACCGCTAGGTTAAGGGGACGTAAACACACCAGCATCGGTTGTCAAGCGATGTTGGGGGGACAAACACAGACACATACACACACACACACCCACATATATATATATATATATATGTATATGTATATATATATACATATATACGACGGGCTTCCTTTAGTTTCCGTCTACCAAATCCACTCACAAAGCATTGGTCGGCCCGAGGCTATAGTAGAAGACACTTGCCCAAGGTGCCACACATGTAACAAATAGGGGCTGCAATAAATGTGGAGCACTTACAGAAAACAGTACTGCTTGGAACCGCTCGAATACTCCGGATTGTGCTCGAAAAATAAGGGGTGTTACCTTAGTTCACTGGTAATGAACAGCTGACACCGTAGTACATTTCCAGCGTTAGAATCCGTGTAAAGAAAGTAAAATAATAATAATAATAATAATAATAATAATAATAATAATAATAATAATAATAATAATAATAATAATAAAAGTGTGTTAACTGGAACGACACAGGTACTGAGAAGAGCATTATCGATGTGAAAACAACATCCATTCATGAATTTATTAATTTTTTTTAAATACATATTTTACCTTTGAATTTGCGTGTGTAATTTGAGAAAGCATACAATGAGCTTCTCTGTCCTAGGTGTTCGGAAAACACTCGGCGAGAAACGGAAAAAAAATTGAAGAAAGAAGGAAAATGATGATGATGTTGATGAAGATTCCTTTATTGACCACAAGGGTTTACACTAAGAAAACATTAAGGAGAGCACAGGACAAAACAAAGGATGTGTGTGTGTGTGTGTGTGTGTGTGTGTGTGTGTGTGTGTGTGGTGTGAGTGTGTGTTGTTGAGAAGGTTTTACGTGTAAACGTGACTTACAAAATTTTAAGAAATCAACAATGTATGATCCTCAATAGGGAGGAGACGGTCGACGCTTGCTTACGGAAAAACTCCATAAAACCAATGGGTACTCTGACATTTTGGGGCAAGTGCCCTTTTTTGCTTTCCTTTTTTACCAGCTACAGGCGTGTGCTCAGGAAAGGCCCGTTCACGCATACCATTCACGCCACTTTCATCCACCTCTTAGCAAAATGGCTAGAAGACAACATTAACAATAATGGTGGAGAACTAAGGTTACAAGTAGTAACCCACTACTCTCATAAATGCTATCAGTAATAACAACAACAACAACAATAATGATTAATAAAATAATATATAATAATAATAATATAATAATAATAATAATGGGATAAATATATATAATAATAATAATAATAATAATAATAATAATAATAATAATAGTAATAGTAATCCTTTCTGTTATAGGCACAAGGCCCGAAGCTTTGTGGAAGGGGACCAGAATCGCATAGGTACTTAATTTATCGACCCCAAAATGATAAAAGGAAAAGTCGACCTCGGTGGAATTTGAACTCTGATTGTAGCGACGGGGTGAAATTCCGCTAAGCATTTCCTCAAACGTGCTCACGGCTCTGCCGTTAATAATAATAATAATAATAATAATAATAATGTGCCCTGGGAATGATAGCAAAAGGGGCTGATTGCTACCTAGCTCAGATACCAGGAAACCCCAAAATGGTAGAAATTTAAAAGATAGTGCTCATAGGAACTGCTCATATCCTACGCAAAATACTTTCTATGTAATCTCAAGTTTTAAAACAAACATAATTTTTTTATGGTTTCTTAAACAATCTCTAGAACAACACTATGTACAAAACCAAATATATGGCACCCTAGGAATAACACCAACAGGAACTTCCAATTTGTTGTCTCTTGCGGTCTCTGGGTGAAACTTGGAGCCAACTTGTACAAATGTAAAGCAAAAGTCAACCATAAAATAATAATAATAATAATAATAATATAATAATAATAATAATAATAATAATAATAATCTTTTCTATTATAGGCATGAGGCCTCAAATTTTGGGGAGGGGAATAGTCGATTACATAGACCCAGTGTTTCACTGGTACTTAATTTATCGACACCGAATAGATGAAAGGCAAAATAAGTGCATACCAACAGCATATAATATGTCATCTACAACGGCTTGACCCCTTTGCTGCAGCAGATGCACTGAAACGCCTAATCTCTAAAACTGAACAGTTACAACTGCACTATTTAAACTGTACGAAAGCAACTCTTTTGAAGCGAATGCCTGACACCACAGCATGAAAATAACTACGCTACTTTAAATTTAATACTGCATCTGATAAACAGTAAATGCACTACATCAACTCTGTGACATAAATTGCATGACAACAACACCAGCTGCACAACGACAGCATTGCTTGCAAGCCTCTGTGTTAAGCAATATAGCAATTATTGAGCAGCAACGAGAGTAACACTAGCTCTACTCTAACTACAATCTGTTAGACATACTGCATATGGTAATCGTCCGAGAGGCTAGAAATAATAGCCAACAAACCCTCTCTGTAGCAAAGGATGACATGTAAAATAATGAAGTTCCGGGTGTAGGGAACTCGTGAAAGAAAGGATGGTTATAGATGAGTTGCTTTTAATTATAGGTGTTTTGATCAGGGTTAGCCATGGGCTAAGCGACAACAACAATAAAAAGTAGAATATGATATCAGCTTACGAGAAAACCAGCAAATAAGGGTGTGGTTGTTCGGGTTTACTAGAAACAACAGCGAAATTTCTCTCACGGCAATCGATGCACACGAACTGCTGCATGTAGTAGAAAGCATGGAGCAGCTACGCACCACCTTAAAGTGCAACAAGACTATTACAATGATAATCGTTTCTTATTTTTGTGTGGTAAGTAGCTTGCTTAGGAACCACATGGTTCTGGGTTCGGTCCCACTGCGTCGCACCTGGGGCAAGTGTCTTCTACTACAGCCTCGGGACAACCAAAGCCTTGTGAGTGGATTTGGTAGACGGAAACTAAAGGAAGCCCGTATATATATATATATATATATATATATATATATGCGTGTGTGTGTGTATATGTTTGTGTGTCTGTGTTTGTCCCCCCAACATCGCTTGACAACCGATGCTGGTGTGTTTACGTACCCGTAACTTAGCGGTTCGGCAAAAGAGAGCGATAGAATAAGTACTAGGCTTACAAAGAATAAGTCCTGGGGTCGATTTGCTCGGCTAAAGGCGGTGCTCTAGCATGGCCACAGTCAAATGATTGAGACAAGTAAAAGAGTAAAAGAGCTTCTTCGGAGTGGATATGTCTGTTACTACGGTCGCAGCACATGCCTTGTACTTGTATTATAATCCGCGAAAGGATGAAAGGCAAAGTCGACAGCGACTTAATTTACGCTCAGAATATAAACACAGACGGAATGTGGTTAAGCATTTCGCCCGGCGTGATAATATTTTTTCCATCACGCCGCCTTAGTAATAATCCTTTCCACTATAGACACAAGGCCTGCAATCTTTGCTTGGGAGCGTCTAGTCGATTATATCAACTTCAGTGCGTAGCTGGCACATTTTTTTGGGCATCCTGAAGGAAATGAAAGACTAATTCGACCACGACGGAACTTGAACGTAGAACGTATAGGCAAATGAAACCATTTTGCCAGGCGTGCTAACGATTCTGTCAGCCGCTTTACTCTTTTACTCTTTTACTTGTTTCAGTCATTTGACTGCGGCCATGCTGGAGCACCGCCATTAGTCGAGCAAATCGACCCCGGGACTTATTCTATCGGAGATGTACTCACACCAGCATCGGTTGTCAAGCGATGGTGGGGGGACAAACACAAACACACAAACATATACACACACATATATATATATACATATATACGACAGACAGGCTTCTTTCAGTTTCCCTCTACGAAATTCACTCACAAGGCATTGGTCGGCCCGGGGCTATAGCAGAAGACACTTGCCCAAGATGCCACGCAGTAGGACTGAACCCGGAACCATGTGGTTGGTAAGCAAACTACTTACCACACAGCCACTCCTGCTTTAGTTGTAGTAATGATAATATTTTCTTGTTTTGCCACCACAAGGCCAGCAGTTGTAAAGAGTGGGGGAGTCTATTACATCGACCCCAGTGAACAACCGGTATTTCTTTCATCTATCCTGGAAGGATGAAAGGCAAGTTGACCACGGCGGAATTTGAATTCAGAACGTAAAGACAGACGAAATGTCGCTAAATAGCTTGATCGAAGTGCTAACGATTGAGCCAGCTCACCGCCTTAAGAATAATAGTAATAATAATAATAAGAGGGATTGTTTGGGGTTTGAATAATTCACATCTGGAAACATGGGTGTTTCGTTCAACATCCTTAAACAATCCTTATTCAGGGACCTTTTGAGCGGGATGGGCTACTCGACCTAAAGAAAATTCTAACTGGGCCCCACCTACAAGGTCATGTGCTGTTTATCTTGATATGAGATCACCATGTCGCGCACATATGGTTGTGGTGCATGTGCCTAGTGTACCCTTATCAGACGGGTAGTCATGATGGGTATACTGGGCTTCGTATATTTTACCCTAGTGTCACTTTGATTGATGCATGCACGCTCCTCTTCACTCAATTATAATAATAATAATAAAAATAATAATAATAATAATAATAATAATAATAATAATATTAATAATCATAATAATCCTTTCCTTTACAGGCACAAGGCCTGAAATTGGGTTGTTGGGGTAGTTGATTATATCGACTCCAGTGGTCGACTTGTATTTATGTTTGCCGACTTCAAAAGATTGAAAAGCAAAGATGGCGATGTTTGAACCCAGAATGTAAAAAGCCGAAGGAAACGTCGCTGAGTATTTTGTCCGATGATTCTGGAAGCTCAACAGCTTGACAGCGACACCATTAACACAAGCAACAATAAGAACTGTGCCTCCACAACAACAGTTATAGAAATATTTATATTATCAAATGCAACAATCGTTTCAACAAGGGTAGAAGTAGAAACAACATCCACTGCAAGAATAGCAACAACAAAATCAATAGCAACAACAACAACAACAACAACAATAGCAATAGCACCACCATAAAAAAAAATGCAACAACAAAAATTATTGCATGTGAAATACATGCAATAGCTGCACCTGCAGTAACAGCAGCAACAACTAAACAACAACAACAACAACAACGGCAATATGTTAATAAAAAACCACTGCACTAAATTAGGAACAACAACAACTGCGAAATGTTAGCAACAACACCAACAACAATAGTTCACAAATACGGGCCGCAGCCAGAATTAGCAACAGTTGCACTAGAGAACGAATGCATCAAGTGAACTGCAGAAACAGCAGCAAAACGAACAATAACAACAACAGCAACTGCAAAAATAAATGCAGTGACGGAAGCTGCACAACAACAACAAAAATAAAACAATTGAATGCGTTAATTAAAACAACAACAACAACAACAACAAAAACTACTACTGCTGCTACTACTACTACTACTACTACTACTACTACTACTACTACTACTACTACTACTACTACTACTACTACTACTACTACTGGTACAACACTGTAGAAAGAACCAACAACAACGACTGCAAGAGTATGAAAGATCCCCTATGTGGTAGAACACTGTTTTGAAAATGGCAGCCAATTCTCCCTCAAGTAATACCAGACAGTATCGAGAAGAGAAAAGAATGACGAGACGTATTAGATGATGAACTCCCTAATAGATAAGTAAAAAGAAGGGGGTGGTCATGGATGGAATGTCTTTGGTTGCAGTCCTCCTTAATCAGGAATGACCTGGGGTTTATACTTAGAACTACAAAAAAAACAGCAATAAATGTTAACTACAACAACAACAGCACGCATAACAACAACAAAAGCAAGAAGCAGCTAACAACAACAACAATTGCAATAACAACATTCCGTATAAAACTATGCACTACAACACTGCGTGTACAACAACAACACTGCGTGT
>NW_021825169.1:7500-16394 GCF_006345805.1 Octopus sinensis | reverse complement strand
TTAGAGTCGCCAGCTTCGCAGTAGTGGCTCAAGAGTCAATACGTATAGAAGCGCCGAGAGGGGCATCCCTGACGGACCGAACGTGCAATGTCGAAAGGTCTCGATAGATGTCCATTTACGCGAATTACCGAACGGATGCCTCTGTACAAGGCAGCATCCAGCCGCGGAAGACGGGACCGAAACCAGCCGCTCTCAGGACTGCCTCCAAGTATCGATGGTCTACCCTATCAAAGGCTTTTGATTGATCCAAGTTGATCAGGGCCCCACCCAAGCCAGGTTCGTTAAACTACCTGTCTATGATGTAGCGCATCAGATGGAGGTTGTCATGGATGGTCCGGCCTGGCACGGCGCATGTTTGCGCCTTGTCGACCAGTTCTCGATGACAAGCGCCAGATAGATAGATAGGTAGGTAGTAGATAGATAGATAGATAGATAGATAGATAGATAGATAGATAGATAGATAGATAGATAGATAGATAGATAGATAGATAGATAGATAGATACGTTTCTTTATTAGCCACACAGGGCTGAACACAGAGGGGACAAATTACAAAGTAGAGCTTTTCTTTTGGGGGAGAAAAAGAAAGGTGGATGTAGGTTTTCGATCAAAAGGGATCAATAGGGATCGTGTATCACAGAAATGTCATGATGTAAAGTGTAAACGGGGAAACAGATAAGGTAGGAAAAAATCCTACGGTAAAGACCACAGTAACCTCGGTCAATGTCACATTTTAACGCATTCATTTGCAAGTAAGTAACTCTGTTTTAAATTATTCCAGGTTCATAGGATTATGTTCAAGGTGGCTTCGTCATTCATACGTGCCATCCTTGCTACATTCACCCATCTTTTTTTGAAACATTCGCTAGACAAAACTTGCCTCTCTACACTCACTTTCCTTTTCAAGTGATACTTGAAGAAGTTGATGAGAGATTGACCAGAGAGTAAAGTGTTTGTCTCTAATCCTTCCAGACGCGTCCACCAGATATATTCTTTCGCCATAGACACAAGTATGATGAGATAGATAGATAGATAGATAGATAGATAGATAGATAGATAGATAGATAGATAGATAGATAGATAGATAGATAGATAGATAGATAGATAGATAGATAGATAGATATGTTTCTTTATTAGCCACACAGGACTGCTCACAGACGGGACAAATTACAAGGTAGAGCTTTTCTTTTGGCGGATAAAAAGGAGGGCTGGTTTTTGATCAAAAGGGATCGTAAATTGAAAGAAAGAGGAAAGCAAAAAGCAAAAAAAGGGGTGAAGAATAGAAATAGAAGGAAAAAGAAAAAATCGATCAATAGGGATCGTTATCACAAATAGATAGATAGATAGATAGATAGATAGATAGATAGATAGATAGATAGATAGATAGATAGATAGATAGATAGATAGATAGATAGATAGATAGATAGATAAACAGACAGACAAGCAGTTGTGCACAATTGATGTGAAATAGAATATTTAAATAACCAAGTGTGAACAATTTTAAATCGTCAATAACGGCGTTATCAATTACAGCACCATTCCCTTCATACCTCGCTGCCTACAATACAATGCATCCACAATGCGCCGCTATCATCACTACATTCAGAAGATGAGGCCGAGAAAGTATTGAAAAGTAAATGGACTTAGCAATGTTATTGTATCATATTAAACATAAAGGACAAATGAGAAATATGAAGAAGCTTTAGTAAAATCGATTAGACTCGAACACAGACATGTGTTCTGTATCATATATATATATATATGTATAATTATATATATCATATATATATACATATATATATATATTATATAGATACATATAACACATACATATATATATATACATACATATATATATATATCTGTGTGTATATATACATATATATTATACATGTACATATATATACATATATATATATACATAAATAATATTACATACATACATACATACATACTATATATACATATACATATATAGATATATAAGTATATATATTTGATTATATGTACTGGTGGGCATAGATATGTGCCTGTTTTAGCGTGTGCAGGAATGTACGAGAATGCCTAGATATTTGTGTGTTAATATATACGCATATATATATATATATATTATATATATATATATATATATATATACATATATATAATGTTTGTGTGTAAATGTATATGTATATGTATGAATATAAATATACATATATGTATATAATATATATATATATATATATATGTATATGTGTATATATGTATATATATATATATATATTATATATATATATATATATATATATATATATATATATATTATATATATGATATGGCATATATATATATATATACACTAAACACGCCGTACAAAAGGCACACAGAATCTCTTCGTGATTAAAACGGTGGTGATGCACAGAAGACAGAAGTACATTGTAAAGCCGATTGGCAAAAATATTCAGTGTATAAAAGAGAAGACAAATAGAGACTAAATGAGGAGAAAGAGGGGAAGGAGAAGAGGAAGGAGAGGAAGAATTTAAAGGAAAGACAGAAAGAGATAAACGTATTGAGAACTAAACAGGCAGAAAGAGAATGAGAGAGAGAAAAAGAGAGAGATAGTGATGGAGAGAGAGAGAGGTTGGCGCGTATGGTGGAATTTATAAAGCAAGAATGTTCTTTTAGAATAATAATAATAATAATAATGAATAATAAAAAGATGGAGAAGGGGAGGTTTTGAATAAAGTTATAGAATTAGGGTGAAAATATAGATTTTAGTGTGCAGAATGGGAGATACAATTGAAGGCAAAATGTAATGTGTAAAAGGATTTATAGTGCGTGACAGAGAAGGGAAGAGACAGGAAAAAGGAGAGATGGATAGATTTATGTTTTCGGAGTGTCTATCGATGGTGTGTGTGTGAATATGTGTGCTGTGTGTGTGTGTGTGTGTGTGTGTGAGAAAGGGAGAGTGTGTGTGTATGTGTATGTGTGTGTGTGTGTGTGTGTGTCTCTCTACAATCTCTTTCTGAGTTTTCTGTGTTTCGCTTTTCTTTCTTTTTCATTCGGTTATTCATTCACTGGTATTGTTGTCTTTCTTTCTCTCTCTCTCTCTCTCTCTCTCTCTCTCTCTCTCTCACACACACACTAGACCACGTCATACATACATATAGAGACACACACAGACACACACACACATATATATATACATACAATATATGTATATATGCACATACATACACGTATTTAGCTGTATACGTGTGATTGTATATAGTTACATATGTATATACATAATATATATGTATGTGTATATATATATACACACACACACACACACACACACACACACATATATATATATATATATATATATATATATATAGCGCTTTTAACTAAAAGATTTCGTCAATTGACGTAATGCAGTAGGTATGTACTATGAGTGCTTAGTTTGGTTTACCATCAAAAATCCGGCTTAAACTGCAACTGAAAAATATAGAACTGAAATAGCCTACCAATGCTGGCTAGAAGTGGTTCATCATTGAGCAGGTCGATATACATCAAAACAAATAATGAACACAAAACTTCTGGCATCAATTAATATTTTATCCAGAATTTATTATGTAAATATAGTACAGAGTAATTTACAAAATACTTAATATGTAATTCTGTAATATGTAACTCTAAACAACCTGTCATATGGTTGGGTCGTCGGCGATTGAACTGGCAACCCCCACCGAGCTTGGTTGGTGAGGCGGGTGATTGTTGTACGCCCTGCGGGATGAGAAATAAGACCCGTCAAAGGGCGGAGGACTTTATGAGCAGTGAACGGTCATTCATTCATGTGTACATATGTGTGTGCTGTTTGTGTGAGTGTGTATATATATATATATATATATATATATATATATATATATACACATATATATATATATATATATATATATATATATATATATATATATATTATATATATATATATATATGGCGGGTCGTCGGCGACTAAACCGGCAACCCCACCAAGCTTGCTTGGTGAGGAGGGTGTTTATTGGACAGCCTGCGGGATGAAAAACAAAATCCGTCAAAGGGCGGAGGAACTCTTGAGAATCAACAGCCATCCAATAAATGTCTTAAGGCTGTATCATGCGCCGGGACATAGAAATAATCGGACTGAATACCCGATCGCGCGGTTAAACCATTGGGAGTGAAGGACTCCTAGCCTTTGTTAGGGCATCCTTCTAGGAGAAGGTAACTCAGGTAACTGGGATAACTCCGACATAAAACCTGCGGCTCAGTGGTTACCGATGATCTTGACTTGTTCTTCTTTTCGGATTATGGCTGCTGATGCTTAGTGAGTGGGATTGACTCAGTGCACAGCCTTCCCTCACTTTAAAAAAAAGATCTTCTTTCACAGGCATTGCACGATAAGAACATTGATCAAGCTTCGTGCAATGGCCATACTCGATAACGAGGGGGCAGCCACCATATATATATATATATATATACACATACACACACGCACATATATGTATATGTGTATGTGCGTATATTCATATATATGTGAATATATATGTGTATGTGTGTGTGTATGTGAGTGAAGATATATATATATCCTGTCGTCAGCATCACCATTTCTATTTCTACTTTTGATGTTACAATTTTATTGCTATTGTTATTATTGTTATGTAAATAACGTATTTATAATATATTTACAGCTCTATTATTTCCAAATTCTATATTACGTGTTTATCTAACATATTTTTCTGTGTATGTCTCTGCTTTTGTATTTATGTAAGCACGTATGTATTTATGCATGCCTATATGTATGTGCGAAAGAGTATGTGTATTTATGTTTGCATGAACATATATATCCGTGAATGTATATTTTAGCATGTGACTTTGGGTGGTAGAGATTAACTATACAAAACAGCGTAGCAGTCATATGTATACATATTTAAATTTGTGTATATATGAAAAAAATGTCTATTTAAGCATAAGCTTCAGAGGATTAACAATTGTATAAGCACAAACGTTTTATCATTACAAAGTAAATTGCTCTGCACTTTGCGTTTTTTGAATTCAAGAGTGCATAATTGTAAAGACAATGAATGCTTCCAGAGAGATCTTAGAATTCTATCATTTTTGATCGTTCTTTTAGTTCAGTGTTGTCCTTAAATAATTTAATGAAGATTGTTGCTGGAGTTTGCAACTTATTTTATTAAGGGAAGCTAAGCATAACTGAATTTGTAATAATATTGGTGATGATTATGACGATGACATGGACCACATGATGATTATGATCATGATCATGATGACGCTGATAATGATGATGATGATGATGATGATGATGATGATGATGATGATGATGATGACGACGACGATGATGATGATGATGATGATGATGATGATGATGCTGATGATGACGCTGATGATGATGATGATGACGACGACGATAATGATGATGACGATGATCATGATGATGATCATGATGGTGGAGGAAGAGGAGGAGGAGAAAAGAAGGAGAAGAAGAAGAAGAAGAAGAAGAAGAAGAAGAAGAAGAAGAAGCAGCAAGAAGAAGAAGAAGAGAAGAAGAAGAAGAAGAAGAAGAAGAAGAAGCATGAATAAACAGAAAATGAAAATGAATTTAAGAAGTTTCTGTCAGTATGCTATAGAGAGATTTAAAAACTTGTGTTTATGTCCGGCTGTCAATCGATCTGTCCATTGATCTGTCTAGAGATGGAAACGATGATTTCCCTTCGCTAATACTGATCGAACACGGACAGTGTGTCGTTAGCTAGCTGGAGGGGATCTTTTCGGTTTGAATGGCAGATTTTAACATAATTTCTAGGTAACTAAAAAATTTTAAACTTCATATACTGGTAGAATGTGTTTATAAAACATCTTTTTCTCTTGGCTTTATTGAGAAAATTCTATAGTTTGTAAGATATTTGTTGGTTTTTTCATCAATTTCTGCAATTTCAACCAATCAATGACGTCCATTGAGGTAAAAAAAACATTCTCTGTTGTATGAATATGCCCCTCGTTTAAGAAACAGATTGGGTTTATTTACATTTGTGAAGAAAAAAGATACCCTTCCCCCCACCCCTAACCCTAACCCTAAAACATTAAAATGCAATAGATCGATACTAGGGTCATAATTGTGGGTGACAATTTCATATGACACCGGTAGAAAAAATTGCCGTTCAAACCGAAAAGATCCAGCCGGAGGAGATGTCTTCCTGGGGCTATAAACAACATCAGTAGCATCGTCCCATATGGGTCAGCCACATTTAGGTGGCAAATATACTTCACGATGTCATGCTGCTACTGTTTACATACAGAAATTTATTATTGCTTGTCTCTCCTTTTTCAAGATCAGCGACGGTTTGTCACTGGAAAATGCATATAGTATTCTGCGTTTGGAATCAGTTCTCATCCCTAGCTGGTGATTGTCACTTTTCTGTGTTTTTTGAAAGTGAGGCCGACTCGATGCGAAGCCGCCATGTTGGGCAGGATGAAGAAAGCAGATGAAGACGTATGCAGAGGCTGCGGGAACGCGGGAAGCTAAGAATACACTCGGACTGAAGCAGGAATACATAAAATGGGATGTAAAGAAATTGAAGAAGTACAGCAGTATGGTGGACGCTAGAGAAACACAAGTAAGACTAGTTATGCTTGAAGAAGAGATGAAGAAAATTGAGAAGAAAACTGTAATTTTTCGAACTTTTTCGAACGAGAATAGAAGAGTGGAGAGAACTCCAGAGGAGGAAATAGAAAAACTAATCATGAGCAGCATCGAAGAGAAAATAATCTTCGTCGATAGAGGAAAGGAATACGGGACAGTGGCAGCCATATTTGAAAATGAAGAAGATGCAGCGAAAAATTGTAAACGTGGTAAGTAGCTTGCTCACCAACCACATGGTTCCGAGTTCAGTCCCAGAGCGTGGCACCTTGGGCAAGTGTCTTCTACTATAGCCTCGGGCCGACCAAAGCCTTGTGAGTGGATGTGGTAGACCGAAACTCAAAGAAGCCCGTCGTATATATGTATATATATATATGTATGTGTGTGTGTGTGTGTGTGTGTGTTTGTGTGTCTGTGTTTGTCCCCTCAACATCGCTTGACAACCGATGCTGGTGTGTATACGTCTCCGTAACTTAGCGGTTCGGCAAAAAGAGACCGATAGAATAAGTACTAGGCTTACAAAGAATAAGTCCTGGGGTCGATTTGATCGACTAAAGGCGGTGCTTCAGCATGGCCACAGTCACATGACTGAAACAAGTAAATGAGTAAAGAGTAAAGAGAGAATCGAATTACAATGAAGAGGGAACTAGAAGGAAATGGAAGATGAAGGAAACATCGAGGAAAACAGAAACATGGGGAAAAACATAACGAGATAGGATGAAAAAACAAGTAAGGATGATAGATTTGTGGAAAAATTACAACGAAAGGGAAAAAAACAGAACATGAACATTGTAAATTATGTTAAACAAAAAGAAAATAATGGAAAAAGAACTGATGAATGGACAAGTAATTAAAAGTCGTAAAACAAAGATAAAAAGTTGAATTTTCTGTTGTAAAAGGACACATTAAAGGAAAAAAATTAATGGAAAGGTCACAGTTTCGCATTGTAGCGAAACTAGAGGTAGTTTTAAAGTTAATTGTAAAGTCTAATTGTTAAGTTAATTTTAAAGTTTAATTGTATGTTTAATCGTAAAGTCTAATTGTAAAGTTTATTGTAGCGGTATTCAAGATTTATCTCGCAGCGGGAGCGAGGTGGCCGTCTCACCTGCATCATATTTACGCTCATTTCATTTATCATTTTTCATCCGCCTTTATGTACCCGCATGTCCGTTGTATGTCCCTTCTATATATCAGGCCTTGTGCCTATAATAAAGAGATAGCTTGGGATTGTCATACGCTGATGACGGATTACTACTCAGAAACCCGGGTCCGTGTGTATCACGTAAGGCTAGAGATGGAAACGATGGCTTTCCTTCGCAAATACTGATCGGACACACACAGTATGTCGTTAGCTAGCTGGAGGAGATGCCTTCCTGGGGTTATAAACAACATCAGTAGCATCGTCTCTTATGGGTCAGCCACATTTAGGTGGCAAATATACTCAACGATAAATCTACTTTGCTTTTCGATAACTTAATGTAGATTAAATAAAAAGAAATTTGGTGCTTGAATGGGATGCTAAGATGGCGCTAAATGATTCTAAATTACTCGGATGTATAATTTGGACGTTTACATAAAATTTCACACCCAATATGTGGCTTATACAGAAACGATAGGCTAATAGACACACGTGGTATGAAAAATCATAAGCTTGAATGATTTAGAAAATACTTCTTAAGTTATTTGATGAAATACGAGGGACGTTCAATAAGTAATGTCTCTGACCCACTTGCAGCTGTTTGATCTAGCTGTAATTTTGCATGTGCAACTATTTATATCCCTATAGATTAAGTGGCAAATTACAGCTCTGAACTAATTGTGGTTTCTGATTTACATGTGTTTGAACTGAGTCAAGTGTGAAATGGAGCCTGTTGAGTGTCGAGCAGTGATCCGGTTTTTGTATTTCAAAGGACACACAGCAGGGAAATCTTTTTATGAAATGAAAGTAACTTATGGCGATGATGCCCGATCATATGACCTTGTAAAACGCTGGCATCGTGAATTCAAACATGGTCGGAACTCTGTGGAAACAGCTCCCAGATCTGGTCGCCCCCCCCTTCCGCCATTGATGAGGCATCTGTCCGTCAAGTTGAGGCTGCCATTTTGGAAGATCGACGCATAACTATTCGCCAAATAGCCCATGAGGTCAAGATTAGTACCGGGTCTGTGGAAACTATCATTCATGACTTTTTGCATATGCAAAAGGTGTCTGCCAGATGGATTCCCAAGTTGCTCACACCT
>NW_021825169.1:0-2500 GCF_006345805.1 Octopus sinensis | reverse complement strand
TGTTGCAATACGAGTGGGGGCGTTGGTATCCTCCTGGTTGTTGATGGGTGTAGTATTTCCTCTGTTGTGTTGGCGGGTGTTATTACTAACTGTTTGGGTAGTATGGCTACCAGTCTGGTTATGTTGTCTACTGTCTAGATGAGGGGGTTCTGTTGGTCGCTATGGTTTGCTCTTGATCTAGCTGTTCTAATATTAATATAGTTATGTTTAGCTATGAGGCAGCTCATGTTGGGCAGGGTAGAGTAGGAAATCCTAATAGTTTTGTTGGAGAAGATACTTCTATACTTGTGGGTGGGTGGGTGGGAAGTTGTTGGAAATTATAGAGAATATTCTCTTACATAACTTACCCCTAACTGCTAAGTTGTAAGGTATGTTGAACCATATATATTTGCGTAATCTACTATTATCCCTTCTATTTCTCCTAATAGGATCTATATTGCTTTCGTCGGGAGGGTTACTATTGTGTGCTATTCTATTAGTTCGCCTATTTCCTATACGTTGTTTGGAGTTTAAATTAGAATTATCGCTAGTGTGAGTTGAGTGCTGAGTTCGATTATAATTGGGAGTTTTATGGCCGACGGACGCTCCCGGGTGGTCTACATATGATATTCTCTGGTTATACCCGGCACTATAGAGAGCCTGGTTGTAGTGTTGTGCATGATTATTGAAAATTTCTCTATTAGAGGATAGTTTTGTCAGTCTGTCTGAGATGGCTTGGACCGTGGTGCTAATTATACAGGTGGATGGTTGGAAGAGGTATGGATGTATTTGGTAGTCTCTTCGGGTTTCCTATACGGGTGGTGAAGGTGCTTATTCAAATCTAACGTAACATCTAAGAAGTTTACTATTTTAGTATTGGTCATAAATTCTAGTTTAAGATTGAAGGATTTGAAAAAAAGCCTGATCTTTTTCCTAATTCTTTCTAGTTTACTCCTATTGTTGGTGGGATATATGAAGAGAGCGTCGTCTCTGTATAGACCCCCCTGAAGATCCGGTACCTCGGAGAAAAGCTTCTTGAGCAGGTAGGCCCCGACCAGGTCAGTCACCTGAGCTGAATCGCTGGAGCCCATAGCCACATCGAAATTGTCGGGGGTATCGGATCTGGTCCAGAGTCTACCGTCGAATTCTATTATGGTTTTTCTAGCTAATAGTATTATGTCAATTTTTTCTCTGTCTATGAGTGAAAGGTTGCGGGCAAATATAAGGGATTTGTTAAGTAAGATGGGGGATATACTGGCGTAGTAGCTAGCTATGTCGAATTGGATGAATGAGTAGTCGGGCCTATTGGTGATAGTGTTAAACCATTCTAGCACATCGTCGGTGTTAATCCATAGTTGGAGTGGGATGTGGGGTTTGATGTGTGGGATCACCTTGTCCAGGATAGTCTTGCTAAGTCTGCCGATATCCTTATAACTCTTTATATCTTTATGCTCTACATTTTTATATTTTTCTATACTTACACCTTTTATACATTTGTTATCCCTGGTCCCGAATTCTCGCCCCTCCATCTTCACGTCTATATATGTTTATTTATTTCATTACCTCAACATCCAGTTTTCCTCATTCTACATTGAAGAAGAAGGAGATGGACGCTTCAATTCTATGCTGCTGCCGCTTATGTCGTACGCGAATGAGAGGATTCGCATCCCAACCAGAATTTTTGATGTAACACATGTCCTTGTGGAGCTGTTGTGCGCGGCTGAAGAAGGCCACAGACATACATTATGCATTGTTATAAATCTGTCTAATAAAGGCCCGAACATATGTACCGCTGAATCCTTCGCATCATTTTTTATTTTATTTTGATCAATTTATATATATATATATATATATATACATATGACTGTGCATTCATATGGGTACGTCCGTTTCTTTGCATATGTAACTGCTGGTAGATCTACTAATACATATGTATAAAATAATATATATATCTACACACACGCACACATACACACAAATACACACATATATATATATATATATGTGTGTGTGTGTGTGTGTGTGTGTGTGTTGTGTGTGTTTGTGTGTGTGTATCAAACAGTATTTAGACCTTGTAGTAATGTATATTTGAAAGTCATAAACACATATACGCCACACTGGTTCTTTTGCACTCACACACACTTATAAAATTACGTACATGTATGTATGTATGTATGTATGTGTGCGTCTATGTGTGCAAAAAGTATATATGCGCATACAGATATATGAATAAATACATATATATATGTAGTGAGAGAGAGTGAGGGAGTGAGAAAGAGAGAGAAATAAACTTATAAATACACGCAGACGCATACATAAGCCATATAGAAAACATAAACGCATACACATACACACAAGCATATATATATATTTACGTATAGACACACATACACACACACACACTTATATATACACATATATACATACACCCATATATATATATAGAGAGAAATACACGAAACATCGCCTCATTGCATACGTCGAAACGTATTGTTGTTGTACCACCACTCCCATAACTACT